>NC_030684.2:32968927-32999170 GCF_000004195.4 Xenopus tropicalis | reverse complement strand
CCAAGATGGTATCAGGGGTACAGAGTTTAACTGGGATAGTGAGTATAGTAAGGCAAGATGCTATCAGGGGTACAGAGTGTAACTGTGGGATAGTGAGTATAGTAAGGCAAGATGGTATCAGGGGTACAGAGTGTAACTGTGGGATAGTGAGTATAGTAAGGCAAGATGGTATCAGGGGTACAGAGTGTAACTGGGGGATAGTGAGTATAGTAAGGCAAGATGGTATCAGGGGTACAGAGTGTGACTGTGGGATAGTGAGTATAGTAAGGCAAGATGGTATCAGGGGTACAGAGTGTAACTGGGGATAGTGAGTATAGTAAGGCAAGATGGTATCAGGGGTCCAGAGCAGGGCCGCCATCAGGGGGGCACAGGGGGTACAGTTGTCCCGGGCCGCGGGGCGTTTAAAGGGCCCCGGCCGGGCTCTGTTACTGTTATCGCTGGTGTCCGCTGTGATGTCCCGAGCTCTCCGCTACATGTGCGCTTTTTTAAGCTTGCACCCTGAGCGTACTGACGTCGCACACACGGGGCACAACCCTATAAAAGCGCACATGTAGTGGAGAGTTCAGGACATCACAGCGGACACCAGCGATAACAGTAACAGAGCCCGGCCGGGCCCCCTTTAAACGCCCGGGCCCAGGACAACTGACTGAGTTGATGCAGGGGAGTAGGAGCCGAAGGATGCTGGCGGCGGCGGGGAAGAGGACTGGAGGATTCTTGGGGGGCCTGGGGGAAGGTGGAGGATTCTGGGGGGCCCTGGGGAAAGGTGGAGGATGCTTGGGGAGGGTCCTGGGGAAAGGTGGAGGATGCTTGGGGAGGGTCCTTGGTGAAGGTGGAGGATGCTTGGGGAGGGCCCTGGGGGAAGGTGGAGGATGCTTGGGGAGGGCCCTGGGGGAAGGTGGAGGATACTTGGGGGGGGGCCCCTGGGGGAAGGTGGAGGATACTTGGGGGGGCCCTGGGGGAAGGTGGAGGATACTTGGGGGAAAGGCCCTGGGGAGGGGGAAGGTGAAGGATGCTTGGGGGCCCTGGGGGAAGGAGGAGGGTGCTTGGGGGGGGAGCTGGAGGATGCTTGGGGGGCCCTGGAAGAAGCAGGAGGATGCTGGGGGAGCTGGAGAATGTTTGGGGGGCCCTGGAAGAAGCAGGAGGATGCTGGGTGGGGGCAACGGGAAGAAGCAGTAAGGAAGCAGCAGAGAGCGGGCCATTGTATGGGGACACTGGGGGAGGACCACCAATGTTTTAGGGGGCCCTGCGCTGGCTAGCAATGTTTTAGTGGGTCCCTGCCCTGGCACCAATGCAAAACGTAAACCTTGGCCACAAATGTTTTAGGGGGCCCTGGCTACGAATGTTTTAGGGGCCCTCGCTACCAATGCCTGTGTGTCCCTTGTATTGATGGGAGGGGCCATTGGGGGCGTGGAGGGTGGGGCCCTGAAAATTTTGTTGTGAGGGGCCCGTGATTTCTGATGCTGGCCCTGGTCCAGAGTGTAAATGTGGGACAATGAAGTATAGTAAGGCAAGATGGTATCAGGGGTACAGAGTGTAACTGGGATAGTGAGTATAGTAAGGCAAGATGGTATCAGGGTACAGAGTGTAACTGTGGGATTGTGAGTATAGTAAGGCAAGATGGTATCGGGGGTACAGAGTGTAACTGTGGATAGTGAGTATAGTAAGGCAAGATGGTATCAGGGGTACGAGTGTAACTGTGGATAGTGAGTAAGTAAGGCAAGATGGTATCAGGGGTACAGAGTGTAACTGTGGGATAGTGAGTATAGTAAGGCAAGATGGTATCAGGGGTACAGAGTGTAACTGGGGATAGTGAGTATAGTAAGGCAAGATGGTATCAGGGGTACAGAGTGTAACTGGGATAGTGAGTATAGTAAGGCAAGATGGTTTAGGGGTACAGAGTGAAACTGGGGGATAGTGAGTATAGTAAGGCAAGATGGTATCAGGGGTACAGAGTGTACTGGGGGATAGTGAGTATAGTAAGGCAAGATGGTATCAGGGGTACAGAGTGTAACTGGGGGATAGTGAGTATAGTAAGCGCAAGATGGTATCAGGGGTACAGAGTGTAACTGGGGGATAGTGAGTATAGTAAGGCAAGATGGTATCAGGGGTACAGAGTGTAACTGGGGATAGTGAGTATAGTAAGGCAAGATGGTATCAGGGGTACAGAGTGAACTGTGGGATAGTGAGTATAGTAAGGCAAGATGGTATCGGGGGTACAGAGTGTAACTGGGGGATAGTGAGTATAGTAAGGCAAGATGGTATCAGGGGTACAGAGTGTAAGTGGGGGATAGTGAGTATAGTAAGGCAAGATGGTATCAGGGGTACAGAGTGTAACTGGGGGATAGTGAGTATAGTAAGGCAAGATGGTATTAGGGGTACAGAGTGTAACTGGGGGATAGTGAGTATAGTTAAGGCAAGATGGTATCGGGGGTACAGAGTGTAACTGGGGGATAGTGAGTATAGTAAGGCAAGATGGTATCAGGGGGTACAGAGTGTAACTGGGGGATGTGAGTATAGTAAGGCAAGATGGCATCCGGGGTAGACTGGTAACTGGGGGATAGTGAGTATAGTAAGGCAAGATGGTATCCAGGGTACAGAGTGTAAACTGTGAGGGATAGTGAGTATAGTAAGGCAGATGGGTATCGGGGGTAAGAGTGTACTGGGGATAGTGAGTATATGTAAGGCAAGATGGTATCGGGGGTACAGAGTGTAACTGGGGGATAGTGAGTATAGAAGGCAAGATGGTATCAGGGGTACAGAGTGTAACTGTGGATAGTGAGTATAGTTAACGGCAAGATGGTTTTGGGTACAGAGTGTAACTGTGAGATAGTGAGTATAGTAAGGCAAGATGGTATCAGGGGTACAGAGTGTAACTAGTGGGATAGTGAGTATAGTAAGGCAGAATGGTATGCGGCGGGTATAGAGTATAACTGGGGGATAGAAGGGTATAGCGGTAATCCTATACAAATTAGGCAATCAAACTGTTCGGGGGCCGTGGCGCTGGCCATTACATATTTATGGAGAAATGATGTTTTAAATGTAAGCTGGTAAGGGGTGGATGTTTAGGTGCTGCTTCAAAACGCTAATTTACAGAAAGTTTTGCAACTTAGTAGTTTGGAGTAGAAAGACATGGTTACCCCGTTCAGATTCACGCCTAAAGTGTGTGTCCAAAATATATGTTGTAACTTTACTCCACATAAAAATGCAGTAAGTGGTATTGATTTTGCAGTAGCTAAAGGTGACCTATGGGATAAATTGTATGCACTATCTGTGATGGAGTCCTCTGTAGGGCTGGATCCTTATGTAATGCTATACATACCGGCACAATTGCCCAGTGGCGCCCTGGCATTCATATTTAGGGGATTCAGGCTGATAAAAGTAATAGTGACACGTCTATCAGTATTTTGGCTCCTGGTCCAGTGGGTACCCGGTATCCTGTAGCGGCACGGCACTATTCCCTTTCGCCCGGCACGATGTACGGGACGTGCGCCTCGTTTGAAGCGATACCTGCTTTCTCCAGATGGGGTGGCGCCGTGGGCCGCGCGTTGTGTAGGTGGCGCATCACTACTCTCGCGCTCATGTCCAAGTGGAATTGTAGGAGTAAAAAATGTGATTTGGGTCTAAAACTACAACATGTGACTTTTAAAGATGGCTAATAAGGCAACTTGTGTATGCCGCACTTCCACTGTACAAATGACCGCTACTGGCAATTCTGGTTTTACTCTGCTAGATTTGTTTCACACACTGTTATTAAGGTTGGAAGTTGAGGACCTTTAAATGTAGCAGTTAAGTTTGATGTACACAGGCGATTAATTCCACAGAACAGTTTGCCTAGTTAGCTCTTCTTAGCTTTTTTTCAAGTCTTGCCGGGCTGGGTCTCCTTTTAGCAGCTACTAGTGCTAGGTCAGTTTTCTCTAGCACCCAATAGTGTTTGGAAAGAGAGAATGGAAAATATAGGAGAGAAAATATTATAGTAACCTTACTATACTCACTATCCCACAGTTACACTCTGTACCCCTGATACCATCTTGCCTTACTATACTCACTATCCCACAGTTACACTCTGTACCCCTGATACCATCTTGCCTTACTATACTCACTATCCCACAGTTACACTCTGAACCCCTGATACCATCTTGCCTTACTATACTCACTATCCCACAGTTACACTCTGTACCCCTGAGACCATCTTGCCTTACTATACTCACTGTACCCCTGATACCATCTTGCCTTACTATACTCACTATCCCACAGTCACACTCTGTACCCCTGATACCATCTTGCCTTACTATACTCACTATCCCACAGTTACACTCTGTACCCCTGATACCATCTTGCCTTACTATACTCACTATCCCACAGTTACACTCTGTACCCCTGATAGCATCTTGCCTTACTATACTCACTATCCCAGTTACACTCTGTACCCCTGATACGATCTTGCCTTACTATACTCACTATCCCACAGTTACACTCTGTACCCCTGATACGATCTTGCCTTACTATACTCACTATCCCACAGTTACACTCTGTACCCTGAGACCATCTTGCCTTACTATACTCACTATCCCACATTTACACTCTGTACCCCTGATACCATCTTGCCTTACTATACTCAGTACATTTCTGCTAATACCGGTCCAGGCCTTGGCCGATATTTTACCAGCTAGAGCCGTGAAACCAGATGGCAACCCAAGTCCCTGGATCAACATGCTACTAAACTTTTAGTATGCTATAGAGTGGCCAATTCTAAGCAAATCTTTGATTGGTTTGTATTATTTATTTCTTATACTGTGCTAATTATTTGCCTTCTTCTTCAACCTCTTTGCCGCTTTCAAATGGGGGTCACTGACCCAAGCTTAAATCTTCCATCCCCTTTACCAGTTTAGTTGCAGTCTCTGCACTCTCTCCAGCTCATTAATATCCTTCTTAAGGACTGGAGCCCAAAACTGCACCGCATACTCAAGGTGAGGCCTTACCAGGGACCTATAAAGGGGCAAAATTATGATTTCATCCCTTGAGTCAATGCCCTTTTTTATACAAGACAGCACTTTATTTGCTGTAGTAGCCACAGAATGACACTGCCTGGAATTAGACAACTTGTTATCAACAAAAACCCCTAGATCCTTCTCCATTAAGGATACCCCCAACACACTACCATTCAGTAGATAGTTTGCGTTTATATTATTTCTACCAAAGTGCATAACTTTGCACTTGTCAACATTGAACCTCATTTTCCAGTTTGCTGCCCAGTTTTCCAATTTTGTCAAATCGCTCTGCAAAGCGGCAGCATCCTGCATGGAACTTATAGTTTTGCACAATTTTGTGTCATCAGCAAAAATAGAAATAGTACGGTCTATGCCCACCTCCAGGTCATTAATAAACAAGTTAAAGAGCAAAGGACCAAGGACTGACCCCTGCGGAACTCCACTAACCACACTGGTCCAATTAGAAAATGTTCCATTTACAACCACTCTTTGTAATCTATCCTTCAGCCAGTTCTCTATCCAATTACAAATATTATGTTCTAGGCAATATTCCTCAATTTGATCATTAACCTTCTGTGAGGTACTGTATCAAAACGCTTTAGCAAAGTCCAAGTAGATGACATCAACTGCCATTGCCAGCATCGAGGTTCCTTGCTCACCTCCTCATAAAAGGCGGACTAAATTAGTCTGGCAAGATCTGTTACGCATAAAACCTATGCTGGCACAAACTAATAGTATTGTGAACTGCAATGTATTCAAGTACCCTATCCCTTATTACCCCTTGCCTACCACTGATGGTCAAACTAACAGGCTATAGGTTTTCGGGATCCCTTTTTAAATAACGGCACCACATTAGCAATTCGCCAGTCTCTTGGCACCATGCCAAACCTCAACGAATTCTGAAAAATTTAAGTGAAGAGGTTTGGCAATCACAGCGCTCAGCTCATTTAATGGGATGAATCCCATCCGGCCCTGGACCTTTGT
Source organism: Xenopus tropicalis (assembly GCF_000004195.4). Lineage (NCBI taxonomy): Eukaryota > Metazoa > Chordata > Amphibia > Anura > Pipidae > Xenopus > Xenopus tropicalis. Next base: position 32,993,198 of record NC_030684.2, on the reverse strand, counting down.
TTACCTTTACATGTTCAAGTCTCTTGAATTTCCTCCCGAGTGACCCATGCGTCAGTAGCCTGATGAAAGTTTCCCGCTGTCCCAGCTTAACTTGGAATGCTTTAAAAGCACGTTTTTTCTTACCAACCTCGACACTACCACTTTTATCAGCCATAAAGGTTTTGCTTTGCGATGCCTCTCCTTGCTTACAAGGGGAATATACTGTTGTGTATACCTTGGCAAAGCAATGTTTTTAAAGATGTTCCATTTTCCTTCTGTGTCTAAACCCTATGAAAAGCCTTTCCCAGCTGACACATTGCAGAGATGCCCTTATACTGGCAAAGTCTGCACGTCTAAAATTGAGCGTTTTAGTTACTCCCTTTATAGAGCTGTCTCTGTAGCATTATCTCAAGGAGACCATGTTGTGATTCACTGTTCCCCAAATGCTCACCCACACAAATGTTAGAGATGAGTCAGTATTATTAGATATCACCAGGTCAAAATAGACTCATTCCTAGTAGGTTCTTGAACCGCCTGAATAAAAGTTGTCATTTAGCATATTTACAAACCTACTAGCTTTTCTGACTTAGCCCACCCCATTACTTCCAGTCAATGTCCGGATAATTAAAGTCCCCCATTAATAACCAACTTGACCCAGTTTTGAAGCCTCCTCCATTTGCAACAATAGCTGGGCCCTCATTTCCCCCTCATCTATACGGGGTGGTTTATAGCATACACCAATGATCATTTCTTGTGACCTCAGCCCTACTGAAATTTCTACCCCAAAGAGATTCAACGTTTTCATTGGTAATGTCTATATTACATCCGTTCAGATTCTTTACTGCTCTTAATCTAAATTTATGAGCCTGGATATTTTGCTTTTAAATGCACGAAATTCCCCAATCCCTTACATTCCCACTCAATCATTTCACAGCAGGCCTAAACGGTGCGTTATAGTAATATTGGAATTAGAAAGCCCCCTCTCAGGCCCTCTCTCTGATTAGATGTTCCCTCGAACCCCTGTCACAACCTCAAATCATAACAAACCCCATTGAATGGAGGACTTAGCTGGGATGTCCTGTACGGGCAGTCTGGTTAAATAAATATATTGTTTCAATGCGTTGGATAGTTTCATTATAAACACGACACATTCATCATATCAGTCATTTAGTATTATACATTGTTTCATATATTTCTGCCACCAGCAATGATTCACAATCTTCGCAACTTTTTTTCAGATGACACACAAGTTAGTAATAACATATTAAGAGAAAAGGGCTGTTAAATGAATAATACATGTTACCGTGAGTGCAATTAATATATAATTATATATCTACAAGTTGCATAGCAATAGCTATCAAAATGTAGTCAAATCTGAATGCAATGGGCTATAGGCAGGAGATGCAAACAGCTTATCTCTAACGTTCCTGTCTAATATCAATATTGTCTTTATTAGGTGCCTTGTCAGAAAGAAATACGGATTTGATCAGATGCTCTATTTGTTGTCTCTTTATATATTTATTCTGCCACTCGCTATCACCATGTATTTAGCAGTAACATTAAGGGAAGCCCCACTCAGAAACTCTTTTTGTTAGTGTTACAAAAACCCAAATGGTTTTAAAGTTGTCTGTAAATGTTATGACAAAAAAACATTTCATGACATGTGACCAGAGATGACTTCACACACAGCAATGTGACAGTTGGGTTTGTCCGTTGGTTGACTTTGTGGTGAGAGGTAAGCCTGAATCCCCTCTGAGAGATTTTTTTGCCAAATAACCCTTATTTTAGCTAAAAAAGATGGGAAATAGTTGGGTGATGCCCCCCTAGACTAGCGGATGTGCTCCTCTCGCAGATTTTAGTGAATTTGGAGAATTTTAGAGATGACATTAATCTTAGCGCTGGTTGGGAGACACAGACCCAGGGATTTGCCCTGCTCTCATGTAGCAACCTTAACATTTAACTGAATACATTTCAATACATTTTTTCCTTGCAAAGCAAATCAATTGGCACAGAAATGAATGGGGTTGATCTTTTCCCATCAGCCGTACAGCCCCCTAAAAGCACTGTGACACCAGGACCCACGCTTGGTTGGCAGCGCTGTCCGGAGCCCTTCTTTGCACCAAACTTTTGTATCTCTCCCAATCAAATTCTTCATTCTATTAAAGCTTCTAATGATTGGTGGCTACTGTTATTTATAGAGCAAGCAAACATATTCAGTAGCGCAGTACAACTGGGAGGGATACAGAAAGGGAACCCTAGTTTATACTGTTATAAATGGCAGAGAGGGTCCGAATCACAAGAGCTCACAGTCTCTTCTCTCTCTCCCCATTACATGAAATAGAGCGATTTGAGAGATTTAAAGAGATTTTGAGCTATTTGCAGCGACTCCTAGGATCTTCGGCGATACAGAAGAAGACAAACAAAAGTCTTTATAAAGACTACAACCCAACATCTAAAGTAGAAGAACAAGAAGAAGAAAAAGAAGAAGAAGAAGAAGAAGAAGAGAAGAAGAAGAAGAGGACTCTGCACAGTGAGTTAATACTAAATCTTTATTTGTTTATTGGGAGTCTCCACATTAACCCTAACCTTCCCTCTATTTTATATTACAGAACCATCCGACATGGGCCTCAAGAACAGCTGCCTGAGACTCAGGAACCAGGTAAGGTCGCTCACAACTTATAATATTTACTTACCAAGAGTCGCCATATCATGTACGTTATCTACCATCAATACAACAGCACCCCTAGTGGAAATAAATACCTGCCACTTTGCTATTTCCCTCTGTGGTAGGAAACTGGCACATTATTATTACTATGAATTTAATAAAAACTGCTTAAAGCCTTAATGTCTTCTCTTTTCCTTCATTTCTCTAGGGCTCAGCGAGAACATCCTGTGGCCCAACGCTGACCCCTATTTGCGCTCTATAAAGAAGAAGATCGCAGAAGAAATCCACAGAGCACAGACAGAGCTGTGGATCAGCAAAGCTGCACTGACACTGGACCTGCCCAGGAAAAGTGCAGCTGAGTGGAAAAAGGAGAAGAAGGAGATAAAGGCCAGACTCAAACACCTGAACAAGGCCTTGCAGGAGATCAACGCTGCCATCCAGCACTGCACTGTCTAGGTGCCTTATCCGCAGTTCCACCAGCGCTCACCCCTCCTTCCAATATATGGTTTTTATACACAGGGGAACACTGAAGGTACTCGCTAAATTCTGCATTCCCTTTCACTCCATCAGTTAGACTGCAGAAGCCGGGGTCTGCAGGCTGCCTGGGGCCCAGTGGAATGGAAGGGAATGCAGAATTCACCTAGTGCTCAACTGCGCTCATGTGTATGCCGCCATATTCCCTTCATTTAACATGGCGCATTGATTCTGGGAGAAAATCCGATTGCCGTTAAGGAGTCAGGAAGGAATTTTTCCCTCTAATGAAGCAGATTGGCTCAAAGCTTCTCAGAGGTTTTTTTTTGCCTTCCTCAGAATCAAAAAAGCGCATTTTATATAATCAATAAAACTGTGTTTTCACAGATTTACCATCAAGCCGCTGTGTGTGTGCCCTTTATTCTGGGTATTGGTTGGTCTCATTTGACAAGGTTACATATAGAAGGGTGGAGAGTGGGAATGTATGTGAGATTGGATCAAATCAGCAGTGAAGAAACACTGAAAGGTTCAGTACCTGTGAGTGACAGTGCTCTTGCGGGTATGGCTGCCCCACCAAGCATTCTCACACTGGCCCAACAGGCTGGAGATTCTGTTCACAAAGGTCATTCCTGGCATCCCCCCCCACCATTCCCCATCATGGCATGAAGGCTGTATATATACATCCATCAAAAAGCTGTGGGGAAAGAAAAAACAATGATTAATCAAATAAACTCAAACCAGGGATTAATGTGATAGTCACACAGTAACAGCAAATCCTTATAAAAGGAAACAAAAAAATAAGGCAATAGTTTGATTGTTTTTCAGTCTAAAGGGATATTGTTCCATATTCCAAAATCAAGCAGCCCACCCTCCTGCCAGCACCTTCTTCCCTAGCCTACACTGCCATTTAAAAGGATCTACAATTTTGCAATCTGCGTAACCATACCATCAAGGAGCAAATGTCTGACACTATGAATGACACCCTAAGGGCTGTACCATAAGTGGGACAGGGGGGATTAGGTGACTTGCATGATCCCAAGCAGACAGTGACTGCAGGTTACACATGGGCAGATGCTGACCAGTTTAGCTGACAAATGATTGAAGGTTATCTGGCTCTTTCTACCTAGCTTTAGGCTGTCTAAAACACACACACACAAAATAAATACAATGTATTTTAAAAGTTTGAGTTTTACCATATTAATACAAACTTTTGAGCATTTAAGTTTTGTATTTAGCTCCCTCAACAATTAGAGAGATTTGAACTCTTTATAGTCAGTGATTGCTCTGGGCAGTAAATACAGCACTACATTATTCCTCAGTGCTGTACAACAGTCTGGTGTAAATTTCCTGCAGTGTTACACACTGGAGTTAAAATGATTTTTACCATTTGATTTAACACCATATGCTAAGAGATATGTAAAAAATATATACCTAAAAGTTAAAAAAGCAGATTTAGTGATTGTATAAGTATTTACCCTGTAACAATGCTAGGTAGAACAACCTCTGGCTGCTATTACAGTTGCCAGTACATACGAGGTTTAGAGAATCATAACAAGTCTATTAGACAGGGTTGAAACTGACTTATGTGGAGTGAGAGAGTCCGCAATGTGCTCTGTCCTATCTGAGCTGAAGCTCCATTTAGTCAGTTCATCAATTCCTGCTCTGCTACAGCTATCTCAGTCACCTGTAAATAAAGTGATTGTGAAGTGGGAATGTCTAGAACAGGGGTCTGCAACCTTAAAGACATAAAGAGCCACTTGGACCCGTTTTCGAAAAGAAAAAAAAAACTTGGAGCCGCAAAACCATTATAAAACAAATCTAACACTGCATATATTGTTTCTTACCTTAATGCTATATTACAGGATCATGCAGTTAGCATGATTACCTCTGGTCTAGAAGCACCAACACTTCATTCACAAAGCGGTAGGCAACCCTATCTCATAGAAGGGCCCTACCTACCAATGCGCTTTGGGTCCTACGGGAGAAAAGCGCTTTACAAATGTTTGTTGTTGTTGTTGTACCAAGTGCTTTTAGCGTGTAGTGTGCTGTCTCTGGTACATAGGTCTAAAGAACTAAAGAAAGACCACATGTCGATCAAGTGCAACCGTTTGTATCCATATCAAAGACTGTAACTGCTAATTGATCCAGAGGACTCTGCCAGTACAACCATTTCAGGGAGAGAATTCCCCCAAAAGAATTACTTACCATGTAAATAATATACGGGTTCCCGTGGGTTAGCACACACACAAGTCCAACATCACCCTGCCACATTGCTGGAGTGGGCTACAGTTCCAGACTCTGGAGCATCCTGTACATTAAATAAAATACCAACAGTTCCCAACAGTGACCCAGCAATACTCTCACAAGGCAGTGATCAAAGGCAAATAAACCCAATTAGCTGCTAATAGAAACTCACAAAGCAACAAACAGCAACCCAAGAAATGACCCAAACCTTGCTAGTAAATCAAACACTGAGCTAACGAAACAAGCCCGTGTTACCGCAGTTGAAAACCAAGACTATCCAGAGGCTATCCAGAGCCCTAAAGAAACAACATGGACTCTAATTGCTAACCTGCTATTATGGGTTGGTGCTTTATAATCAACATGAACCAACACACGCACATCTTCTAGCTTTTAACTATTCATTACTCGTTTTAAGGATCTTTAGCAAAAAACGATTGAAAACAAATCTATACATCTTCTGAACAAGCTCAGTGAGTATCAGATACCAAGAAAGCATCTAAAACTGTTAGCCCGATAATATAGAACCACTGTAGAACTAAAACAAAGACAACTGATGACAGAACATATGGGCTCTAGATGTGGGGAAGAGCAGGGCAATTACAAACGGATCCAATGTTTACCCCTTTTTTATGTAAACTCCTCTTATCTGTGTCTGTTCAACTGTCCAAACTAATTGCACTTTTCTTTCCACTTTTCTAGAAATGATTGAATGTAACATAGTTACATAGTTACATAGGGTTGAAAAAAGACCAGTGTCCATCAAGTTCAACCCATCCAAGTAAACCCAGCACACTTAACCCACACCTACCAATCTATACACTCACATACATACACTATATATACAACCACTAGTACTAACTGTAGATATTAGTATCACAATAGCCTTGGATATTCTAATTGATCAAGAAACTCATCCAGGCCCCTCTTAAAGGCATTAACAGAATCTGCCATTACCACATCACTAGGAAGGGCATTCCATAACCTCACTGCCCTCCACCGTGAAAAACCACCTACGCTGCTTCAAATGGAAGCTCCTTTCCTCTAATCTAAAGGGGTGACCTCTGGTGCGCTGATTGTTTTTATGGGAAAAAAGAACATCCCCCAACTGCCTATAATCCCCTCTAATGTACTTGTACAGAGTAATCATGTCCCCTCGCAAGCGCCTCTTTTCCAGAGAAAACAACCCCAACCTTGACAGTCTCACCTCATAGTTAAAATCTTCCATCCCCTTAACCAGCTTAGTTGCACGTCTCTGCACTCTCTGCACTCTCAAGGTGAGGCCTTACCAGGGACCTATAAAGGGGCAAAATTATGTTCTCATCCCTTGAGTCAATGCCCTTTTTTATACAAGACAGCACTTTATTTGCTTTAGTAGCCACAGAATGACACTGCCTGGAATTAGACAACTTGTTATCAACAAAAACCCCTAGATCCTTCTCCATTAAGGAAACCCCCAACACACTACCATTCAGTAGATAGTTTGCGTTTATATTATTTCTACCAAAGTGCATAACTTTGCACTTATCAACATTGAACCTCATTTTCCAGTTTGCTGCCCAGTAATCTAATTTTGTCAAATCGCTCTGCAAAGCGGCAGCATCCTGCATGGAACTTATAGTTTTGCACAATTTAGTGTCATCAGCAAAAATAGAAACAGTACTGTCTATGCCCACCTCCAGGTCATTAATAAACAAGTTAAAAAGCAATGGCCCAAGGACTGACCCCTGCGGTACTCCACTAACCACACTGGTCCAATTAGAAAATGTTCCATTTACCACCACTCTTTGTACTCTATCCTTCAGCCAAGTTCTCTATCCAATTACAATATTATGTTCTAGGCCAATATTCCTTAATTTGATCATTAACCTTCTGTGAGGTACTGTATCAAACGCTTTAGCAAAGTCCAAGTAGATGACATCAACTGCCATTCCAGCATCGAGGTTCCTGCTCACCTCCTCATAAAAGGCGACTAAATTAGTCTGGCAAGATCTGTTACGCATAAAACCATGCTGGCACAAACTAATAGTATTGTGAACTGCAATGTATTCAAGTACCCTATCCCTTATTACCCCTTCCAAAAGTTTTCCTACTACTGATGTCAGACTAACAGGCCTATAGTTTTCAGGCTGATAATGATGCAGCTTGTATACGAGCTAACTATAGCTCTTTTTTTGTAACTGTTACAGTAAAAGCTCACAAATAAAACTAAGTTCAGGTTTGAATATTTCCATTAAGCAGACCTATAGGAAATTTAAAAAAAAAAAAAAAATATATATATATATATATATATAAACATATACTGGTAAGGGCTATCTGTAGGAGATAGTAGAGCAGATACTGGGTATGGCAATTTAAGGAAGGGGGGAACCAGAGAAGGAACAGTAAGAGTCAGAAGGGTGTTTGGGCAGATAAGGTAGAGGAGGTGGGGAGAGTAAAGGTTGTGATGGCAAATAGGTTGTGAGTAGAAGAGATAAGGAGAACAACAGAGTGAAGGATAACAGATTAGAAAATGAAGGAACAAGAACAGAAAGATACTGCAAAAAAGGGTTGGGAAGAGAGAAGAGGGTGGAGAGCTTGCAAATCTTCCCTCTTTACTCCTTAACACATCACTATGTACCAGTTTATAATAGCAACCCTTAACTAACAAATAGCTTCACATCTCTGTTGGATGAGTACACTGGCAGCTGAAGGTATGAACAGTTGAAGCATAAAGTCCGACATCCATTCTTCCTACAGACATCTAAATCAAGAGAGAATTTGGAAATTCAAATATGTTTTCATTGAACACCAGCATAGAGTGACTGCACTGACCACACTCACATATACACTGCAGTATTAATAACCCCTACTGTTCACATTGCGCAGTGTAAAAAACAACCCTTGTGTACTGCACGGATAGCCCTGCATATACACCTGCATATACTGTAATCAAAACTGCTACACATACTGCATACATTGCATATATTCTGCTGAGTGTACCTACATGTACATGGCCATTTACTGAAATGACAACCTCTGTATATAAACCTACTCTAAGCAAAACAGCATGATTTGTACAGGTATCACACCCCTTATCCAGAAAGTTCCGAATTACGGAAAGGCCATCTCCTATAGACTCCATTATAAGCAAATCATTCTAATTTTGAAAAGTGGTTTCTTTTTTCTGTAATAATAAAACAGAACCTTGTATTTGATCCCAACTAATATATAATTAATCTTTATTGGAGGCAAAACAAGCCTATTGGGTTTATTCAATATTTTTAAATTATTTTTAGTAGACTAAAGTTATGGAGAAATTACAGAAAGATCCCTTATCCAGAAAACCCCAGGTCCTGAGCATTCTGCATAACAGGTCCCACACCCATACTCAAAGCATCTTGGCATATACACCTGCATACACTGCCCACGTGGCACCTGTACCGATAAACCTACATATGTTGCACTGAAAATATCTTTACTCCATTCATTTCACTCTCCCCTCCTGCATATGCTGACTTGGCAATTGAACAAACTGCACAGAAGCTGCATATATCAGCTGCAACACCAGGTATAATGTATGCCATACATACGCCAGATTGTGGCCATTTTTGCACTTTGCATGCTGCGCTCAGATTCACAAATGAACCCTATGGAATCCCTCCGATTAGTTTATTCCAACCTTCATACACAGCATTCTGTTCTTTTGTGTATTAACAATATGCTTACAGTTTAAATGCCAACCCATTCCTGAATTCTCTGTTCCACCTCTTGCATTCTAAATTCTACAACCTCCACATGGGAAAAAAGGAGCTACATAAAGTGCTTGATAAGCCTCTCAGAGGCAGAAGGTTTAACAACTTGATCGTGACAGGAGAAGATGGAAAAATGTAATACAAATATAAAACTCATACATACATGGGACCTTGCCAAACCAGTGAATCTTCCTTTCTGTTGCTTGTAGAGAGGCTTCAGAGATAATTCTGCTTTGAATAAAGGCCTTTGTCTTCTCTTTACTAGCCATAATTCTGTTTGTATTCTCCAAACACTTATGTCAGGCGGTTCATCTCTTACAGGGATGCATAAGGGCCCTGGCACACGGGGAGATTAGTCGCCTGCGGCAAAAACTCCCTGTTCGCGGCGCCTAATCTCCCCGAGTTGCCTTCTCCTGCCATCCCATCAGCGACAATGTAAGACAGTGCAGACAGTTCTACGGCAGCTGGTGGTGTTGCAGGGCAGTGAGGCAGACAGTTCTACGGCAGCTGGTGGTGTTGCAGGGCAGTGAGGCAGACAGTTCTACGGCAGCTAGTGGTGTTGCAGGGCAGTGAGGCAGACAGTTCTACGGCAGCTGGTGGTGTTGCAGGGCAGTGAGGCAGACAGTTCTACGGCAGCTAGTGGTGTTGCAGGGCAGTGAGGCAGACAGTTCTACGGCAGCTGGTGGTGCTGACTGACGGTGTTGGCCAGTTGGCGGGACGTAGATGACTTATTCTGGATTTTGGTTAAAAACGGTTGTGGGCAATCTGTAAGATTAATGTACTGGAACGGGAGTGTTTAATATGGGTAGGTTAGTTCCTCCGCTGCACTAATAGGGCGGTGTGTTGAGCTGTAGGAGGAAGTTGGTTTTTGACAAAAAATTATAGTAGCGGTAAACAGTAAGAAATGTACTTTATTAGTAGGTGTTAATAGGTGGGGTTAGTTCCCAGAATGTGATTTGTCGGTCAGCCTTTAAGGCTGATGCCAGACGAGGATTAGGGCGGATATTTTCGGCAAGCGAAAAAGCGATTGCTGAAAATACCGCCCTACGCCTCCTACATGTGCCTGCACGCGAATGAATGGAATACGCTCTGGTGCAGGCACATGTAGCCGAAATACGCATAAAAAAGCGAGACTTTCAAACTCTGATGTACTGATGTAGAGAATGCTATTTTGAGACAATTTACAACTGTCTGGCTGGTGTGCCAGGCACGGACTCCAGTTTATACAGAGAGAAATGGTGCCCAAAAAATGCCACTGTGACATTATCACATTATCAGATACTGAAAAATAAACCAAATAAAGTGCATTAAAAACCCAAGAGCAGTATTTAACCAGAACTGTAGCATAGTATCTGAATCTTGAAACAGTGAAGCGTGTAAATAAAAACTGATCAGCGAGTATTAAATACTGTGGGGATACTGACCCAAGGCAGAGCTTGTGCTGAGGTCCCTGTTATTGTAGCAACAAACCTCTATGTCGGTGTCATGTTAAACACATGCAGTCAGATCCTAAGAACACTGCGTCAAGCATACACAATAACCTAGGATTGAATGGGATCGGCCTCCTCACATATCAGATGCAGGAATAAAGATAACTCGCATTACATTCCTGAAGTATTACTATTATCCAATAACGCTGCCTAACCCTATGCTTATATCAGCGAGGAAATTAAAGAAAACAACTAAGAAGAGGTGAGAGCGAAGGTTGTTGGCTAGCAGGGTTAGTGGTCCCCATGTGAAAGCTGGAAAGATGGACAATGAAAGCAAATAATTCAACTATAAAATAAATAATGAACACCAACTGTATTATATATTGGCACAGTATACAAAGTTTTGCAATGGGGTGACAGCCACCATGTTAGCCACCTCAGATCCTGTTAAAGCATAGACTGTTGTGACCCCCAAGATGAAAGCCAACATGGTCCTCCAGGTAATCACAGCAATCTCTGACATGATGAGACAAACATGGCGGCCACCGCCCTCTGCAAAACTCTACATTTGGGGCAAATGTACTGGGTGCACATTTCTAGAGACTGATGGAGCAGTTGTGGAAAGGGGCATGTGAAGGGGGCCTCTGTGTTATAACTTCTTTGTTTTTAGCGATATCAGTATATTTCCACAACTTTGCTTCTTTGGGATAAAAGCAGGTCCTTGATCTTTTTTATAAAATCCACTCACTTCCAGCAGCTAATTCTTTCAGATAGACCAAAAACAAAATGCATCTCTATATATGTCAGTTTAAGCATTACAATTAACATAAAATATATATATATATTATTTTGCTACAACTCCCCACTTTGGTGTCCTAACCAGGCCTGTACTGGTATAAGAAATAGGCCCTGACATTTCAAGCACACAGAGTCTGTAATTATTGTGGTTGCCAATAACACTGTCAGTATCCCCTGTTCCGTAGCCTAGGGTGACCTTAATCCTTCTCAGTGTGAATACTGTAATAGAAATGACATGTATGTGGCCGGTGCAAGGACACGATTCTGTGGGAATTCACTCAGACAATAACTTCCCAAAGCCAAAGAAAGTGACATCCAGGGTAACTTTAAACATAAACTTGCCTGAAACATTCACAACAAAGTTTTGTAACAGTGCAACCATTACGGCCCGAGTGCCCGACTGTCTGTATTCACCGGGCTTGTATTTTAGGTAGAGCTCTAGCCACCCTTTGGCTGTTTACTTTAAAAACCTCACACTACACACTCCTTCAGAACATCACCTCACACACTTCCTGCTTCCCCAAGCAGAGAGCTCCCCTCCCCCAAGTCAGGGCTCAGCGGGGAGAAATGAGCCCCGGAGTTTTAATGTCTGTGGGTGGAATGGAGGGGGGAGTAAAAGTCTTCCCCATAGTAACAAACAAAGAAATAAATGGGGAAGACTTTTGATCACCCTGGGAATGCAGCTAGGGAGAAGGCCATTGGCTGGAGTGATCATAGCTCAATAGGTGATTGGCTGAAGGGGTGAGCGGGAATTCTATAGAATAGCTGTGAGGTAACCAAGGGGATCAGGTTTATCTTAGTGACCGAAGTGTCCCCACCCGCCCTAGTTGGCTTTGGTCGGTGGTAGTCAGCTTAGTAATCGACTTGATGTCACAGCTTTAGGAGGGGCAGTGGGGTCCTTGGCAATGTGGGCAAGTGATGGTAAATGCAGCCAGCCATACCGGGTAAAGGCTTGTTTGTTTTGGAGGGTTCAGTTGTTCATAATCATAAAAAAAAGAAACTCGAAGGGGATACCAGCCAAAGGTGCAACTGGGACAACAAAAGCTGTATAAGGTGTAGGGACCCATATGTTTAAGCTCCCCTATGGCCTTAATTCCCTACCTCTTCATGATTTGACTGTTACTGGGCAAAGTCCCATGTATCTAGTTACAGTTATACCTATACCTTATTGGTTTAGTGTGGTTGTCCCCATCCCTTGCAAACTCATAGTGTTTAGCAAGGAGGTGTGACTTCCTCTTTGGTCGAACAAAGTCTAACAACAGTATTTGGGCTTTTCAACCCAACATAATAATAATAATAATAATAATAATAATAATAATAATAATAATAATAATAATAATAATAATAATAATAATACTACATGGCTACAGATTGGTTACAAAAGGCTTTTTCTTCTCTCTGCAGGATTGTTACTGAATGGATTTTATAAGGACACAATATATGAGCTTTTATGGTACACATAGTAACATAGTAACATAGTAAGTTGGGTTGAAAAAAGACATACGTCCATCAAGTTCAACCATAATGCCTATATATAACCTGCCTAACTACTAGTTGATCCAGAGGAAGGCAAAAAACCCCATCTGAAGCCTCTCTAATTTGCCACAGAGGGGAAAAAATTCCTTCCTGACTCCAAGATGGCAATCGGACCAGTCCCTGGATCAACTAGTACTAAGAGCTATCTCCCATAACCCTGTATTCCCTCACTTGCTAAGAATCCATCCAGCCCCTTCTTAAAGTTATATAACGTATCAGCCAGCACGACTGATTCGGGGAGGGAATTCCAGAACCTCACAGCTCTCACTGTAAAAAATCCTTTCCGAATGTTTAAATGGAACCTCCCTTCTTCTAAACGGAGTGGGTGCCCTCGTGTCCGTTGGAAGGACCTACTGGTAAATAAAACATTAGAAAGGTTATTATATGATCCCTTTATATATTTATACATAGTTATCATGTCACCTCTTAAGCGCCTCTTCTCCAGTGTAAACAGACCCAACTTGGCCAGTCTTTCTTCATAACTGAAACTTTCCATACCCTTTACCAGCTTAGTTGACCTTCTCTGGACCCTCTCTAACTCAGTAATGTCCCGTTTGAGCACTGGAGACCAAAACTGAACAGCATATTCTAGATGGGGCCTTACCAGCTCTCTGTAAAGGGGAAGAATAACCCCCTCCTCCCGTGAATCTATACCCCTTTTAATACAGCTCAAAACCTTGTTTGCCCTTGCAGCTGCTGCCTGGCATTGCTTGCTACAGCCAAGTTTATTATCTACAAGGACTCCAAGGTCCTTCTCCATTATGGATTTGCCTAGTGCAGTCCCATTAAGGGTTTACGGGGCTTGCATGTTTTTACATCCCAGGTGCATGACCTTACATTTATCCACATTAAATCTCATCTGCCACTTAGCTGCCCAGATTGTCAGTTGGTCAAGATCCTGCTGCAGGGATGTCACATCCTGGATAGAATTGACTGGTCTGCAGAGTTTTGTGTCATCTGCAAACACTGATACATTACTCATAATACCCTCCCCTAAGTCATTTATGAACAAATTAAACAAAAGTGGACCCAGTACAGAACCCTGAGGGACCCCACTGAGGACCTTATTCCAAGTAGAGAATGTGCCATTAACAACCACCCTCTGTACCCGATCCTGTAGCCAGTTTTCTATCCATGTGCAAACGACTTCACTAAGACCAATAGACCTTAGCTTAGAAAGCAGTCGTTTGTGGGGAACGGTATCAAATGCTTTCGCAAAATCCAAATAGATGATATCTACTGCATCCCCACTGTCCAGCTTCTTACTTACCTCATCATAAAAAGCAATTAAATTGGTCTGACATGACCTGTCCTTCATAAAGCCATGCTGATTACTGCTCATGCTGCCATTCTCCACTACATAATTTTGAATGTGATCCCTTAACAAGCCTTCAAATAACTTGCCCACCACGGATGTCAAACTTACAGGCCTATAATTGCCAGGCTGAGATCTTACTCCCTTTTTAAATATGGGAATGACATTCGCCTTCTTCCAATCCCTAGGTACCATACCTGATGAGAGCGAGTCTGAGAATATCAGAAACAAGGGCCACTGCAATTCTGCCCCTAGCTCTCTCAGTACCCGAGGGTGTATTCCATCTGGCCCAGGTGCCTTGTTTACATTTATCGTGTGTAACCCTTTAAGCACCATATCCTGTGCCAACCACTGTGTAGTTGGAGCTGAGGCAACAGTGCAGCTATTGGGTGGGACTTGTCCCACTGGCTCCTCTACTGTATACACAGAAGAAAAGAACTGGTTAAGCACATCTGCCTTTTCTGTATCCGCTGTAACCATATTGTTATTATAACTCAATGGGGCCACACCCTCAACCTGCATCTTTTTACTATTAATATACTTAAAAAACTTTTTGGGGTTAGTCTTGGCCTCGGCCGCGATGCGCTCCTCATTTTCTATCTTTGCCTTCCGGATTGCTGTTTTACAACACTTGTTATAGTGTTTATAATCATTAAACGCAGCTACTGTCCCTCTGACTTATATTTCTTAAAAGCTTTCCTTTTTCTCCCTATTAACTTCTTTACCTCAGAGTTAAGCCACATAGGGTGATTCTTAACACTTCTACTTTTTCTTATTAATGGAATAAATTGAGAACAGTAATGATTTAATATCATTTTAAATGACAACCATTTCTGCTCTGTGTTTTTATCAGAAAACATAATGCCCCAATCTATGCCCTGAAGCGCTGCCCTTAAGGAGCTAAAATTTGCCTTCCTAAAATTCATTGTCTTTGTTGCCCCCGTGTAAATTTGTTTCCTGCACCAAACATTAAATGAAATAACATTATGGTCACTATTACCCAGGGGTTCAACCACTTGCACATTTGCTATACGTTCTGGGTCATTAGAGATCACTAGATCTAGTATAGCATGGTTCCTGGTTGGCTCCTCAACAACTTGTGACATAAAGCTGTCATGCAGCAAGTTTATAAACTTGTTCCCATTTACTGTCCTGGCAGTACTATTGCCCCAGTCAATATCAGGGTAATTAAAATCCCCCATTATTATCACTTGCCCCAAACTAGCAGCCTTTTCTATTTGCAACAGGAGCTGGGCCTCCTCCTCTTCGCTTACATTAGGGGGTCTATAGCATACCCCTACAATTAGTTTGGTAGATTCCTTACTATTTGTGAGAAGCTCAACCCATAAGGATTCAGCTCCACAGGTGACACCTATTGGTGATATTGAAAAAATACACTTTTATAGTAGTTTTAGTGCATTATTGTTAAATTATTTCACTTTCGTAAGAGATTTTATTCAAATGGATTTGAATCACATATTTTAAAGGTATGGATATAATATTGGCTTTTATGAAAAAGTGATTATATGTATGCACTTATGATTTGTGAAAAAGGTCAGGTATTGGCACATTTCAAATCACATACTCACATCACCACTGCCCTACTCTGCCCGTGGGTGCCCTACCCTGCCCGTGGGTGCCCTACCCTGCCTGCCCTAAGCTGCCCATGGGTGCCCAACTCTGCCTGCCCTAAGCTGCCCATGGGTGCCCTACTCTGCCTGCCCTAAGCTGCCCATGGGTGCCCTACTCTGCCTGCCCTAAGCTGCCCATGGGTGCCCTACTCTGCCCGTGGGTGCCATTCTGGGAGTTTGTTAGCATTTGGAAATACTCATTATATGACTATTCAATTCAGGTGTGTAATTATGTGCTGAGGGTTGCTGTGCGATCAACAAAACCTGCTTCCATTATCGGCCTTTCACCATTAAGGACAATAAAATTCCTGCCCCCGGTACCACAGAAGTTAGAAAGAACTAAAGTAGAGAATGCTATTTTGAGACAATTTACAATTGGTCTTCATTTTTTATCATTTGTGTTTTTTTTAAATTATTTCTTATTTGCAGCAGCTCTCCAGTTTGGAATTATGCCAGTTATCTGGTTGCTAGGCTCCAATTTAACCTAGCAACCAGGCAGTGGTTTAAATGAGAGACAAGAATATGAATAGGAGAGGCCTTAAATAGAAAGATAAGCAATAAAAAATGAATAATAAAATTGTAGCCTTACGGAGCAATCTTTTTTTTGGCTGCTGAGCTCAGTGACCCCCATTTAAAAACTGGAAAGTTAGGCAAATAATTCAAAACGTAAAAATGAAGATCATTTGAAAAGTTGCTAAGAAATAGCCATTCTATAACGTATTAAAAGTTAACCTGACTGTGAAGCACCCCTTTAATAAGGAATTAGTATGTCTGGGTACAGCCGTTATCTTGGGGCTGAAGGACCTCCCCTATATTTTGAGGCTCTAATAGCCTGTGCCAGTTGCAATTTGTATATATCAAACATGTATAAACAAATAAACACTACACCACTCCCAGGATTTTGAAAAAGCAAATAAAGTCTTATTGTGATCAATGTTTCCGTCTACACCGAGACCTTTATCAAGAAACCCAACGCCGCCCTGACCCACTAATCCATATTCCAGTTTATACAGAGAGAAATGGCGCCCAAAGATTCCACTAACATTATCACATCATCAGTTACTGAAAAATAAACCAAATAAAGTGCATTACACAACCAAGAGCAGTATTTAACCAGAACTGCAGCATAGTAACCCCGGTGTATTCGAAGAACAGAAACAGTGAAGCGTGTAAATAAAAACTGAGCAGCAAGCATTAAATACTGTGGGGATACTGACCCAAGGCAGAGCTTGTGCTGAGGTCCCTGTTATCGTAGCAACTAACTTCTATGTCTGTGTCATGTTAAACACATGCAGTCAGATCCAGTGAATCACACAGTAGCCACTTTACCCAGTGAGGGGCACGGACGTCACATTACATGGCATAATTTATGGCCCATTTGAGTGGCTGAGAGTCAGAGTATGGGAGGAGTTGCCCCCAGGGTTTGACTGGGGAGTGCAGGGCCCACCGGGCTTCTGCCTCGGGGGCCCCTGCATCCCCCCAATGGTCCCCGCCGCCTTCACCCCCCCCTCCCGCAGAGGCCCCCAGCACCTGTCCAACCTCCTCCTCGAGCACCCTATATCAAACTTACCTGAAGCGCGTTGGGTGAGGGAGACCAGTGGATCAGCGGAGGACCTGCGGAGATTGGGTATGGGTGACGGGGCCCATCGGGTTTTTTCCCAGTACCCCGGTGGCCCAGTCGGACACTGGTTGCCTCTGCTGGCAAAATGTACAGCAACCAGTCTGTAAAGGCACTGCCTCCTCATTCAGCCACAAACTACACAGTGAGCAGAACAGTGTCCCCAAGTCCCCAACAGTGGATCTATGCTGGTTAACAGGGTCGGTCTTATCAACTGAAGGGCCCAATTGGGGAACTTTGTCACGGCCCCCCAGATAGGGTTGCCACCTTTCTCTTTAGATAGACCCAGACAGGACTGGGGGAGTGACATCAGGGGACGGGCGCTGTGACGCAAAGGGGCAGATGTGGTGAAACAGGGGGCAGGCACGGTGATGTAAGGGGGTGTGTCAATAACATGTAGGGGCGGGATAAGCCCTAGCGTACTGTGATTGGCTGTATTTCTTGTCAATCTGCAGGTAATCCTAATCCTAATCCTGCAGGTAAAGGTTTTTAGACATCTGAAAACCAGGCAGCAATCTAAAAACCGGGTTGCCTGGTTCAAAACTAGACAGGTGGCAACCCTATCCCCAGATTTAAAGAGCCATTAACATTAAAAAAAAGTGTTTTTTCCCCCAACACATTCTAATAAAAGTTTTCATCCATTAATCCAGCATCTACAAAATAAACCTGACCATAAACATCATTAAAAAAACCCAGACCCACTGCAGAAATACCAATTAGCGCTCCATTAACCCCCACACTTGCCAGTAAAATCACTGCCAAAATAGCAAATGAGAATTCGGTTAACCCCAGTAACAGTAATGGATTCATGAAAACAAAAAAATAAAAAAGATAGTTATACTGGATTTGGCCCCAGTTCCAAATCACAATGTTCACCCAAGACTCCAACAAAGAATATTATAAGGCAAGCCAAGGGCCAAGATAGAGGCATAGGGCATAAAACAAGGCATATAATTTAATGAAATAAAAACGGACTAATTTGCAGCACAATAAAACAGGTGGGAGGGAAGTAAAAGACCAGAAATAATGATTCCCAGGCAATTACGATATCATATCAATTAAAAAAAACATGAACAGACCAATTACTGACTCGCTACTCAACTGTGGCTCATGATTGCACAGTAATCAGTGTATTTTTACAATTCTGTGCTTGCAACAAATGTCCACTTGTATCTCTTTAGCTCAGCATATTCATTTAGATTCCCATGGCAACACTTTAAAACAAATTCAAACTGTAAAATACATTGCGGCATATATAGATAGATGATCCAAAGATAGATAAATAGAGATAAAAGATGACCTATAGATAGATAAATAGATAGAGATAAAAGACGACAGATAGATAGATGATAGAAAGATAGATGTATCGATAGATAGATAGATGATAGAAAGATAGATGTATCGATAGATAGATGATAGAAAGATAGATGTATCGATAGATAGATATGACACAGACTGTTCTATAACTAGATACATATTACATTATACATAATATTTGGAGCTTCCAGTTGTCTTTGCCGATACATTTTCTATGAGCAACAAGAGCAGCAACATCTCCAGATCTCTAGGGTTCAGTTTGCATCCTTTGTAACTGTTTCATTAGATGATTGGATCTCAATATATTTATCAATCTGGTACATTATAATTAAATACAGTACGTCACAAGTTCACAACACATAATGGGTCTAATGTTTTTGAGCAAACAAATCTCAATGCTGACATTTTGCGACCATTCTTAACCCAAATGTTCTATATGTGATTAACATATGGAATCTTGCCTGTCTGTGGTGTAGACACAGATGAATATATTGAGATCCAATCATCTAATGAAATATTTAAAAGCTAGTACTTTATAATTAAATACAGCAGGAGCAGGTAAGGAGTAAAACCGGGGGGTGAGGAGCCACTGACTGTGTGACCCTCTCCCTGACTTACTACTTGAAGAATCTGGAGGGAGCGGGAGGTGCCGACTAGATAGAGGAGCCGATGCCGAATCTCCAAATGTGCTGGTGGTGTTGCAGGGCAGTGAGAGACAGTTCTACGGCAGCTGGTGCAGGCAGTGAGAGACAGTTCTACGGCAGCTGGTGGTGTTGCAGGGCAGTGAGAGACAGTTCTACGGCAGCTGGTGGTGTTGCAGGGCAGTGAGAGACAGTTCTACGGCAGCTGGTGGTGTTGCAGGGCAGTGAGAGACAGTTCTACGGCAGCTGGTGGTGTTGCAGGGCAGTGAGGCAGACAGTTCTACGGCAGCTGGTGGTGTTGCAGGGCAGTGAGAGACAGTTCTACGGCAGCTGGTGGTGTTGCAGGGCAGTGAGAGACAGTTCTACGGCAGCTGGTGGTGTTGCAGGGCAGTGAGAGACAGTTCTACGGCAGCTGGTGGTGTTGCAGGGCAGTGAGAGACAGTTCTACGGCAGCTGGTGGTGTTGCAGGGCAGTGAGAGACAGTTCTACGGCAGCTGGTGGGGCAGTGAGAGACAGTTCTACGGCAGCTCAGTTCTACGGCAGCTGGTGGTGTTGCGGGGCAGTGAGAGACAGTTCTACAGCTGGTGGTGTTGCAGGGCAGTGAGAGACAGTTGGCAGCTGGTGGTGTTGCAGGGCAGTGAGAGACAGTTCTACGGCAGCTGGTGGTGTTGCAGGGCAGTGAGAGACAGTTCTACGGCAGCTGGTGGTGTTGCAGGGCAGTGAGAGACAGTTCTACGGCAGCTGGTGGTGTTGCAGGGCAGTGAGAGACAGTTCTACGGCAGCTGGTGGTGTTGCAGGGCAGTGAGAGACAGTTCTACGGCAGCTGGTGGTGTTGCAGGGCAGTGAGAGACAGTTCTACGGCAGCTGCAGTGGCAGCTGGTGGTGTTGCAGGGCAGTGAGGGCACAGTTTGGGACAGTTACGGCAGCTGGTGGTGTTGCAGGGCAGTGAGGCAGACAGTTCTATGGCAGCTGGTGGTGCGGTGCTGACTGAGCCCAACGGGCCGGCTGGTACTGATGCTGCTGGTAATGTGTCCAATAACGATGCCTAACCCTATAGTAGGGAGGAAATGAAAGAAAACAATTTAGAAGTGTTTAGTTTAGTCCCCTCAGAGCCACAGTCTGTAAATGATTAATCCACTGATTCACATTGTAGCAGCATCTTATGTCTGTGTCCCCCCCCCTCCTGGGAGGAAGAGTACGGTCTGTGCCCAGTCAGATTCCCAAATTGTGCAAAGTGTTGTACCACCAGTTATCCCAAGCTTTACTTATGTTTTTGTTATACTAAGGGACATTAACCTTAGTCACAGTCTTTATAAGCAACAGCCTTTTTAATGGCCGTCCTATGCCCATTCATTCATATAGTGCGGTAATAGCCTTTCCTACATACATCAAAGCTTGAAGATTAAGTTGATCTTGATCCTCTTGCCCAAATGGGGGAAGTCAAAACTGTCACCAACAAGTAATAAGCTGCACAAAACACAGCAATGGCATTTATAGCAGCCCTTCTGTGGGTTAGGTACCCATGTACTAGCCATGTACTAACCACGTACCAACCACGTACCAACCATGAACTAACCACGTACCAACCATGAACTAACCATGAACTAACCATGAACTAACCATGAACTAACCATGAACTAACCATGAACTAACCATGCGCTAACAACGCGCTAACCATGATCTAACCATGAACTAACCACGCACTAACCATGTGCAGTGGGCACCAGTACAAACTAGTAAATCCCACAAACTGAGACCTCGGCAGAAGCCCAGAACAGGTATTTTACATTCACCAAAGGGCAGTTTTCATCCAAGGAAAATGATTGGCCAATATTTGTTCAGAAACTGCCTTAGGGAACTGCTAGAAAATGTTAATATGGGAGATAAAATGAAGGTCCTAATCCTGTGAACTAACTACCATAGGAGGATGTTCGCGGCAGCCCGACCCAACCCCGCCGGAACCCGACCCGACACCCCCCCACGGCAGCCCGACAAGACCCCCCACTCCCCACGGCAACCCACCCGAACCGCCCACGGCAGCCTGACCCGACCCACTGCAGCCCGCCCCGAGCCCCCTCCCACGGCAACACAGCCAGCCCGACCCGACTCCCCATGGCAGCCTGGCCCCACAAGAAACCCCCACAGCCCCACCCGATCCCCCCCATGGCAGCCTGGCCCGACTCTCCACAGTAGCCCGACCCCCCACAGCAGCGCCAACGGACCCCACCCAACCTGACCCAATCCCTGCCACGGCAGGCCCACCCAATGGCAGCCCGACCAGATCGTCCCCACTATAGACCCGTCTCTACAATTGTGAGCCGCGGCAGCATGACCCAACCCCACCCCCCAACATATCTTACAGAAAATCGCCCCCCCATGGAAGCCCAACCCGACCCCTCACAGCAGCCCAGCCCAAGCAGACCCGCCCCCATGGCAGCCCAGCCCGACCTTTCCCTCCCCCACAGAAGACCCATCCGACCCCCCCCCCAGCCCGAACCGGACAGAACCCACACCAATGGCAGCCCAGCCCATCCCCCCCACAGCAGCCTAACTCGACCACCAAAGACCTGACCCGCCCCGCCCCCCATGGCAGCACAGCCAGACCCTACAACTGCCCATGGCAGCCTGGCCCCACAAGATGCCCCCCATGGCACGCTGGCCCTGACGCAGCCCAACCTGACCTTCTCTTAAATTGCAAGCCGGCAGCGCGACCCCACCCCAGCCACACCCAACGCGACATATCTCACACAAAGCCAGCAACTATTTTTAGCAAATACCCACATCAATAACTCACCTACTTCCCTCTGGCTGGACAACACAATCGCACTCCTGAACTTGGCACTGCGTCAATAATTAACAAACGCGTCATGACTATAGAGTGGATTTACAAACAAGTTGTTACAGTTGAGGACACTGTCTCTTCCTTGTATGCAAATAGACAAAGTGTATTCTGGGATCTCATTAAAATTAATACCCAGAATTCACTTTGCTTATGTGCTTACATATTTGCCAGTCTCCTCAAATGTAAAGATATGATAGCCAATCTACTCTCCTGGGTAAGAATCATTTGCAGTTAACACAGGGCTGTGTAATGAATGGGCCTTTTGGCTATGGATTACACTATGGCCTCTATCTTGCCTTGCCTTCTGCTGGCCTTTTGGCCCCGGAGATAAAGGTTGAGTAGCTTCCAGAAGAAATGCTTGGAGTGATTTTGGCTAGGTGGGCCTGAGGATTTCATGGACTTGGCCTTCAATAAGATAAAGTTTTAGACTATGTGTTTATTTTTTTAGTGGATGTTATTTTTGAAAAAATAAATAAAAAAATTTTGGTCCTATACAAGGGTGAATTGGGTATAAAGCTCACCAGGCTAAACCCTCCCAGTGCCCATATCTAACCCCATCCCAGAGGGGCCCCTAACCATATAATCTCCTGAAACTTACAAATATTTGGTTTAGGGCAAAAACAGTCAGCTCTAGCCCCCGGCACACGAGTTCAAATCCCGAATGGAAAAAATTTGGATTGGAAACGAAAATTTCTGAAGATCGCAAATATCACGAAAATGCTTACGAAAAAAGCGTATTAGTCACGATAATATCGTATTGACGATCCGAAAGTCACAAAATTTTCGTGCTGAACTATCGTGAACAGCGGCAAAACCAATCCGATTTTTTTGCGCATTTGTGGATAAGTTAATGTGCCCCTTAGCCTTACGGCACAGGGGATTCTACTTCCTGCAGGCATTTTGCTCGGGGATAAAGGGCTTTTCTGGGCCAGGAGGCTTCAGGACATTTGGCCAGCTAGTCCTGCATATATTGGCTTTTCAATTTTTCAGGCCGAGTCATTGCCCCCTTATACACTGTGTGGCACTTAGTAGTGAGCACATTGTATTTTCTTGCACTTGGTTGATTGAAGCACACAGGCTTCTAGAAATACAAGGAAAAAAAAAAAAAATTTGGAAAAAAGATCCGATCGTATGGTTTGAACCAGAGTCAGACTGGGCCACTGGGAAAAATCCCGGTGGGCCCCAGCTGTAGTGGGCCCAGGTGGCCCAGACCCGACCCTTGCCGGTGCTCCCTCTGCCCGACGGCTGCTCCCCTGACGCGTAAAATGTATGCGCTCGCGGGAAGGATGTCGGGTGGGGGCCCTGCAAGGGGGTTAGGGGGCCCCTGCAGGGGGTTAGGGGCGGGGCACCTGCAGGGCCCCTGGGGCGGGAGGCCCGGTGGGCCTTTCACACCCCAGTCCGACCCTGGTTTGAACAACTGTTGGAGGGTTGGGAACGTTGTTGGAACTGTATGACTGTACATATTAATGTATGGGATATTTCATATGGAGCATACGATCGATTAGTTAATTAATCAGCTTAATAGAGTGAGTAGATTTGAAATTACGACTTTACCGCATAGAATAAAATCACTTACACGGGATAATTTCATATCGCTCAGAGGTTGGTTCCCACAATCCGTTTGGCCATTTGCTAAGCGTGAGAGTCCAACCTGATTGGTTGGTAGCCTCGCACTCCCGGCTCGGAATAAATTCATGTGAGAATGGGCTTTGGGTTTGTGTTGTTCATGAAGCCCAATAAACACTTATAATAGTGAATTGTGTAGATGAGGGGATTGGGCTGAAAGCCAATAACATGTAATGGGGCTGCTGGAGCCGGTTCTGTACAGTGATGCTCAGAGGGTACAGTTACGGCTAGAGAATCCGTGCGGATATTGCTGGGGCTCAGGGGTAATTGTGTTGGGCTGAACCCCCCGACTGTTCCTCCCCTTCAGCTTCTTATTCTTAGCGCCCCCCCATTTTCTAAATGCTACTCCTCCTACTTAGGGTACAACACCAAACTCCCCACTTCTTTGCCCCCCTATAGCAGAGCAGTTGCATTGTGCATTTCTAAA
>NC_030684.2:32924590-32967927 GCF_000004195.4 Xenopus tropicalis | reverse complement strand
GTGGATTTCTTCTGCGATCTTCTTCTTTATAGAGCGCAGATAGGGGTCAGCGCTGGGGCCACAGGATGTTCTCGCTGAGCCCTAGAGAAATGAAGGAAAAGAGAAGACATTAAGGCTTTAAGCAGTTTTTATTAAATTCATAGTAATAATAATGTGCCAGTTTCCTACCACAGAGGGAAATAGCAAAGTGGCAGGTATTTATTTCCACTAGGGGTGCTGTTGTATTGATGGTAGATAACGTACATGATATGGCGACTCTTGTAAGTAAATATTTATAAGTTGTGAGCGACCTTACCTGGTTCCTGAGTCTCAGGCAGCTGTTCTTGAGGCCCATGTCGGATGGTTCTGTAATATAAAATAGAGGGAAGGTTAGGGTTAATGTGGAGACTCCCAATAAACAAATAAAGATTTAGTATTAACTCACTGTGCAGAGTCCTCTTCTTTTTCTTCTTGTTCTTTTTCTTCTTCTTGTTCTTCTACTTTAGATGTTGGGTTGTAGTCTTTATAAAGACTTTTGTTTGTCTTCTTCTGTATCGCCGAAGATCCTAGGAGTCGCTGCAAATAGCTCAAAATCTCTTTAAATCTCTCAAATCGCTCTATTTCATGTAATGGGGAGAGAGAGAAGAGACTGTGAGCTCTTGTGATTCGGACCCTCTCTGCCATTTATAACAGTATAAACTAGGGTTCCCTTTCTGTATCCCTCCCAGTTGTACTGCGCTACTGAATATGTTTGCTGCTCTATAAATAACAGTAGCACCAATCATTAGAAGCTTTAATAGAATGAAGAATTTGATTGGGAGAGATACAAAAGTTTGGTGCAAAGAAAGGCTCCGGACAGCGCTGCCAACCAAGCGTGGGTCCTGGTGTCACAGTGCTTTTAGGGGGCTGTACAGGCTGATGGGAAAAGATCAACCCCATTCATTTCTGTGCCAATTGATTTGCTTTGCAAGGAAAAATGTATTGAAATGTATTCAGTTAAATGTTAAGGTTGCTACATGAGAGCAGGGCAAGTCCCTGGGTCCGTGTCTCCCAACCAGCGCTAAGATTAATGTCATCTCTAAAATTCTCCAAATTCACTAAAATCTGCGAGAGGAGCAACATCCGCTAGTCTAGGGGGGCATCACCCAACTATTTCCCATCTTTTTTAGCTAAAATAAGGGTTATTTGGCAAAAAAATCTCTCAGAGGGGATTCAGACTTACCTCTCACCACAAAGTCAACCAACGGACAAACCCAACTGTCACATTGCTGTGTGTGAAGTCATCTCTGGTCACATGTCATGAAATGTTTGTTTGTCATAACATTTACAGACAACTTTAAAACCATTGGGTTTTTGTAACACTACAAAAGAGTTTCTGAGTGGGGCTTCCCTTTAATGTTACTGCTAAATACATGGTGATAGCGAGTGGCAGAATAAATATATAAAGAGACAACAAATAGAGCATCTGATCAAATCCGTATTTCTTTCTGACAAGGCACCTAATAAAGACAATATTGATATTAGACAGGAACGTTAGAGATAAGCTGTTTGCATCTCCTGCCTATAGCCCATTGCATTCAGATTTGACTACATTTTGATAGCTATTGCTATGCAACTTGTAGATATATAATATATATTATTGCACTCACGGTACATGTATTATTCATTTAACAGCCCTTTTCTCTTAATATGTTATTACTAACTTGTGTGTCATCTGAAAAAAGTTGCGAAGATTGTGAATCATTGCTGGTGGCCGAAATATATGAAACAATGTATAAATACTAAATGACTGATATGATGATGTGTCCTGTTTATAATGAAACTATCCAACGCATTGAAACAATATATTTATTTAAACCAGACTGGCCGTACAGGACATCCCAGCTAAGTCTCATTCAATGGGGTTTGTTATGATTTGAGGTTGTGACAGGGGTTGAGGGACATCTAGATCAGAGAGAGGGCCTGAGAGGGGGCTTCTAATTCCAATATTACTATAACGCACCGTTTAGGCCTGCTGTGGAATGATTGAGTGGGAATGTAAGGGATTGGGGAATTTCGTGCATTTAAAAGCAAAATATCCAGGCTCATAAATTTAGATTAAGAGCAGTAAAGAATCTGAACGGATGTAATATAGACATTACCAATGAAAACGTTGAATCTCTTTGGGTAGAAATTTCAGTAGGGCTGAAGGTCACAAAGAAAATGATCATTGGTGTATGCTATAAACCACCCCGTATAGATGAGGGGGAATGAGGCCCAGCTATTGTTGCAAATGGAGGAGGCTTCAAAACTGGGTCAAGTTGTTATTATGGGGGACTTTAATTATCCGGACATTGACTGGAGTAATGGGGTGGCTAAGTCAGAAAAAGCTAGTAGGTTTGTAAATATGCTAAATGACAACTTTTTATTTCAGGCGGTTCAAGAACCTACTAGGAATGAGTCTATTTTTGACCTGGTGATATCTAATAATACTGAACTCATCTCTAACATTTGTGTGGGTGAGCATTTGGGGAACAGTGATCACAACATGGTCTCCTTTGAGATAATGCTACAGAGACAGCTCTATAAGGGAGTAACTAAAACGCTCAATTTTAGACGTGCAGACTTTGCCAGTATAAGGGCATCTCTGCAATGTGTCAGCTGGGAAAGGCTTTTCATAGGGTTAGACACAGAAGGAAAATGGAACATCTTTAAAACATTGCTTTGCAGGTATACACAACAGTATATTCCCCTTGTAAGCAAGGAGAGGCATCGCAAAGCAAAACCTTTATGGCTGAATAAAAGTGGTAGTGTCAAGGTTGGTAAGAAAAAACGTGCTTTTAAAGCATTCAAGTTAGCTGGGACAGCGGGAACTTTCATCAGGCTACTGACGCATGGGTCACTCGGGAGGAAATTCAAGAGACTTGAACATGTAAAGGTAAACAAAGGTCCAGGGCCGGATGGGATTCATCCCATTAAATGAGCTGAGCGCTGTGATTGCCAAACCTCTTCACTTAATTTTTCAGAATTCGTTGAGGTTTGGCATGGTGCCAAGAGACTGGCGAATTGCTAATGTGGTGCCGTTATTTAAAAAGGGATCCCGAAAACTATAGGCCTGTTAGTTTGACATCAGTGGTAGGGAAGGTTTTGCAAGGGGTAATAAGGGATAGGGTACTTGAATACATTGCAGTTCACAATACTATTAGTTTGTGCCAGCATGGTTTTATGCGTAACAGATCTTGCCAGACTAATTTAGTCGCCTTTTATGAGTAGGTGAGCAGGAACCTCGATGCTGGAATGGCAGTTGATGTCATCTACTTGGACTTTGCTTAAGCGTTTGATACAGTACCTCACAGAAGGTTAATGATCAAATTGAGGAATATTGGCCTAGAACATAATATTTGTAATTGGATAGAGAACTGGCTGAAGGATAGATTACAAAGAGTGGTTGTAAATGGAACATTTTCTAATTAGACCAGTGTGGTTAGTGGAGTTCCGCAGGGGTCAGTCCTTGGTCCTTTGCTCTTTAACTTGTTTATTAATGACCTGGAGGTGGGCATAGACCGTACTATTTCTATTTTTGCTGATGACACAAAATTGTGCAAAACTATAAGTTCCATGCAGGATGCTGCCGCTTTGCAGAGCGATTTGACAAAATTGGAAAACTGGGCAGCAAACTGGAAAATGAGGTTCAATGTTGACAAGTGCAAAGTTATGCACTTTGGCAGAAATAATATAAACGCAAACTATCTACTGAATGGTAGTGTGTTGGGGGTATCCTTAATGGAGAAGGATCTAGGGGTTTTTGTTGATAACAAGTTGTCTAATTCCAGGCAGTGTCATTCTGTGGCTACTAAAGCAAATAAAGTGCTGTCTTGTATAAAAAAGGGCATTGACTCAAGGATGAAATCATAATTTTGCCCCTTTATAGGTCCCTGGTAAGGCCTCACCTTGAGTATGCGGTGCAGTTTTGGGCTCCAGTCCTTAAGAAGGATATTAATGAGCTGGAGAGAGTGCAGAGACTGCAACTAAACTGGTAAAGGGGATGGAAGATTTAAGCTTGGGTCAGTGACCCCCATTTGAAAGCGGCAAAGAGGTTGAAGAAGAAGGCAAATAATTAGCACAGTATAAGAAATAAATAATACAAACCAATCAAAGATTTGCTTAGAATTGGCCACTCTATAGCATACTAAAAGTTTAGTAGCATGTTGATCCAGGGACTTGGGTTGCCATCTGGTTTCACGGCTCTAGCTGGTAAAATATCGGCCAAGGCCTGGACCGGTATTAGCAGAAATGAACTGAGTATAGTAAGGCAAGATGGTCTCAGGGGTACAGAGTGTAACTGGGGATAGTGAGTATAGTAAGGCAAGATGGTCTCAGGGGTACAGAGTGTAACTGGGGGATAGTGAGTATAGTAAGGCAAGATGGTATCAGGGGTACAGAGTGTAACTGGGGATAGTGAGTATAGTAAGGCAAGATGGTATCGGGGGTACAGAGTGTAACTGGGGGATAGTGAGTATAGTAAGGCAAGATGGTATCAGGGGTACAGAGTGTAACTGGGGGATAGTGAGTATAGTAAGGCAAGATGGCATCGGGGTAGACTGTAACTGGGGGATAGTGAGTATAGTAAGGCAAGATGGTATCAGGGGTACAGAGTGTAACTGTGGGATAGTGAGTATAGTAAGGCAAGATGGTATCGGGGGTACAGAGTGTAACTGGGGGATAGTGAGTATAGTAAGGCAAGATGGCATCGGGGTAGACTGTAACTGGGGATAGTGAGTATAGTAAGGCAAGATGGTATCAGGGGTACAGAGTGTAACTGTGGGATAGTGAGTATAGTAAGGCAAGATGGTATCGGGGGTACAGAGTGTAACTAGTAAGGCAAGATGGTATCAGGGGTACAGAGTGTAACTGTGGGATAGTGAGTATAGTAAGGCAAGATGGTTTTGGGGTACAGAGTGTAACTGTGAGATAGTGAGTATAGTAAGGCAAGATGGTATCAGGGGTACAGAGTGTAACTGTGGGATAGTGAGTATAGTAAGGCAAGATGGTATCGGCGGGTATAGAGTATAACTGGGGGATAGAGAGTATAGCGGTAATCCTATACAAATTAGGCATCAAACTGTTCGGGGCCCCGTGGCGCTGCCATTCATATTTATGGAGAAATGATGTTTTAAAATGTAAGCTGTAAGGTGATGTTTAGGTGCTGCTTCAAAACGCTAATTTCAGAACAGTTTTGCAAACTTAGTAGTTTGGAGTAGAAAGACATGGTTACCCCGTTACAGATTCACCCTAAAGTGTAGTGTCCAAAAATATATGGCTTGTAACTTTACTCCACATAAAATGCAGTAAGTGTATTGATTTTGCAGTAGCTAAAGTGACCATAATGGGATAAATTGTATGCACTATTGTGATGGAGTCTCTGTAGGCCGGATCCTTATGTAATGCTATACATACCGGCACCAAATTGCCCAGTGGCGCCCTGGCATTCATATTTAGGGGATTCAGGCTGATAAAAGTAATAGTGACACGTTCCTATCAGCTATAAGTATTGGCTCCTGGTTCCCAGTGGTACCGTACCCTGTAGGGGCACAGCACTTCCCTTTAGCCCGGCACATTAGCGGACTTGCGCCCTCAGTTTGAGCGCGATACCTGCTTTCTCCAGATGGTGGCGCCGTTGGCGCCCAGTTGTGTCAGGCGCATCACCATCTCTCCGGCTCAGTCATGTGGAATTGTAGGGGAGTAAAAAAATGCTGAGTTTGGGCTAAAATACAACATGGTGACTTAAATGGACCTAAAATGGCACTTTGTATGCCGCACTTCCACTTATAAATGACCTACTGCATTCTTGGTTTTACTTGTAGATTTGTTCCACTGTTATTAAGGGGGAAGTTGACCTTTAAAGTAGCAGTAAGTTTAATGTACACAGGGATATTCCAAAACAGTTTGCAGTTAGTCTTTTTTTTCCTAGCTTTTTTTTCAGCATTGCGGCTGGGTCTTTTAGCAGCTAGCTAGTTGCTAGGTCCAGTTTTCTCTAGCAACCCAATAGTGGTTTGAAAGAGAGATGGAAAATGAATAGGAGAGAAATATTATTAGTAAAACCCTGACTCAGCTCCTGCACAGGGTACAATGGCGCTACCCAAACAAAGCTGTACATGGGGGTGGGTACGCAGGTTGGGTAACATCTTGCCCTACTGACGCCATCTTGTTCTGCTGAACCTATGTTACCTTCAGCTGCTGCTGTGCAGGAACCTTCTGTGCTTGGGGGAACTCGCATGAATGGTCCTGCAGCTCCAGTGGCTTTGGTGCTACAACTCCCAGTACCCTGCATCCACCTTAAGGCAATGTTTTATGTACATAGTAATAGTATTAATGGGAAGGAGCACACACAGAGCAGGTGAACGCTGCTTGCTTAGACTTTATTTTAGTGTTGCCAGGATGCTTGAAATAGGTGCAGGTCTCCCCAAAACTACAATAAAGTATAAGTAGAATGCTAGTTGTGTGCTCCATCTATGCTTGGCCCAGGGCACGGGCACGTGTTTGTCTGCTTGTACTGCCGTATATAAACTGCTCTGCCCTGACTAGTAATGGGGATCCCGTAGGTAGCAGCACCGGCGATTTTGTCTGGCCAGTGTGCTAATTCCTGGCACGCTATTGGCAAGCAGAGAACGGATCCCGCTCTGTGCTGTTACCCCTCTGTACATTACTGGGGCTATTCTTCATAACTAAATGATGAATAATAGCATGTTACAAACTGGAATACACACGCGTGGCACAGTATTAACCCTTTCTCCTCTGTAGGTTTACTTCTAGCAGTAATTGTGTTACTCTTCTATAAAACTGTGTTAGTAAGGTAAAAGAATTGTGTGTCAGTTTGGGGAAGAGATTGGACAGGGGGGGCAACGCTGGCACATTAAAGTGAAAGAGTTACAGCCGGTGTATAATAAACGCAGGCCAAGTATCAGCCAATCCGCTGGCATGGGCCTGGGTGCCACACACACACAGCGGGTAATAAGTCCCATCTGGCAGTAGCTTAAAGGTTTAGGCGGCAAAGCGAAATGTTAATGTAACGCCATGCTGGTGTTTGTATGCAGCAATGCTAGGAAGCTCTTTATTCTGCTCTTGTATACGGCGCGGTGCCACAGGGGTTCTGCCCGCTGCTGCTTCCTGGTGCCTCATTCAGTTGCACCTGGTTCAGATGGCACCGGCAGGACTAGGGATCCATATATTTTGAAAAGGGAATGGATTTGATACATACAAAAGAGTTACCTGTTTCAGAAGGATTTGCCTTCCCCTTAGTATGGGGGTTCCATAACATGGGTGGGTTCTGTGCTTTAATGCTCACCTGGCAATATTCTGTGTATCCAGGAATATGGCTGCATAGTAACCCTACTACAGGAGCAGGTTTTGTACCCACGGGCACCTTCTCATCTGCCCAATGAATATTGTGTTGTGCATTTTACCCTTCAGTGATTTAGGCTCAGGGCTGGAGAGTGAGGGAAGGGGAGAGACCGTTTGCTCATGTGCATTACATTATTATTATTATTATTATTAACATTTATTATAAAGCGCCAACATATTCCGCAGCGCTGTACAATAAGTAGGTTTCATACATTGGACATACAGAGTAAGATATAAAGCAATCAATAACCGATACAAGAGGTGAAGAGAGCCCTGCCCAAAAGAGCCTACAATCTACAAGGCATTTCCTATAGGGGAAGGCACCGGATGGGTCAGACTACTGTATGTAATGGGGAATGGGATCCGTTCCTCATACTGAATACGGCTGCAGTATATTGTAATATGGGCAATATCCCTATGCACTGAGATACAGTCAGAAAGATATAAGTAAGAAATAGGGCAGATATTGGGGGCAGGCACAGCTCCCAGACAAAGAGTAGGGCAAATATTAGGGGCAGGCCGCTGCTCCCAGTTAGGAATAGGGCAGATATTAGGGGCAGGCGCTTCTCCCAGTCAGGAATAGGGCAGATATTAGGGGCAGGCGCTGCTCCCAGTTAGGAATAGGGCAGATATTAGGGACAGGCGCTGCTCCCAGTTAGGAATAGGGCAGATATTAGGGGCAGGCGCTGCTCCCAGTTAGGATAGGGCAGATATTAGGGACAGGCGCTGCTCCCAGTTAGGAATAGGGCAGATATTAGGGACAGGCGCTGCTCCCAGTTAGGAATAGGGCAGATATTAGGGGCAGGCGCTGCTCCCAGTTAGGAATATTTAAGTCTCTACAAGTCAGATCCTTATGTAATGCTATGCGTACCGGGTATCAAAACTGCCCAGTAGAGCCCTGGCATTCATATTTAGGGGATTCCAGGCTGATTTACCTAATAGTTCTATAGGAGCACAGCACTTCCGTTTAGGCCCGGCACAAAAAATGTGCAAATTAACACATGCAGGGGAGGGGCGAGACTTATTGTATGTAGCATTAAAATTTGCTGTTGGGGAGGGGTCAGCTGTCATGGCGGTTTGGCATGAATGAACTCTGTTATAATGTGACACTAGGCGGCGGGGAAACAATTCCGTTACAGCGCCTAAGTAAAGGTGTGTAATGGGAACCTTCATTCTGCTGGCTTGCTGCACCCTGGCAACAGAGCAAATGGGAAATAGCTCTGTTTTTTCTTAACCCTACATGTTTTGGGGGCATTAAGTATTATTAACATGTATTTGTAAACCGCCAACATATTCTGCAGGGTTGTACAATAAAAGCATGTATACATTAAACATACAAGAAACCATACAAACCAACCTATAACAAGTACAATAGCTATAGAGGGCCCGACCCAAAGGAGCTCCATCTAAAGAAAGGTATTGGCACTAGTGATGAGCAAAATCTATTCGTTAGGCATGGATTCACAGTGAAATTATACATTTCGTAATTGGTAAAATTTTTCATTAAACTGGGGCAAAACCTGACCACAACAAAAATAACAATGATTTTGATATATTTGGAGAAAATAGTTGTGTTAAAAAATAAAGTGCGTGAAAAAAAGGCACAATAGTAAAATTGAGAAAAAAAACGCCCATTGACTGATTTGAGTGTGAAAAAAGTTGCACAGCAAAAAAAGTTGGCGGTAGGAATCCGAAAACCACTCATTGACTTTAATGTGTTTGGAATGAGAATAAAAAATATGTGAAAAAACATCACGTCAAAGTCAAGAATTACCATTTCACAAATTTTTACTTTTTTAGTTGTAATATTGGTGTGTAGGAAACAGGGTTTCTCCTGCTTGGGTGCTATTCTCATGCCTACCACAAGGAGGGGCTACTGAGAACATTTGGCAACACAAAAGATTTCTGAACTCTTTCTGAACTCTATCATGCTGAACTCTTCAGGTAAAACATAAGGCAGCCTTCAGGGGACCTGCTTTTTGGAAGGGTAAGAGGGTCTGGGGTTTCAGAGATCATTGTATGTAATAGGTTTGAAGCTATGGTTCTCACTGTGTGTATAATTAGTGTAGTTTGTGTGGTGTTAACAAAATGTTAATTCCCATTTTCCAATCACCCAGGCATTTCTGGAGTTAATGAACTGCTTATTCCTCATTTTCCCAGCAACATTTTGGCATGTGTGGAGTTAATGGAATGCTTTTTGCCCATTTTCTAAGGATCGTACCGGCATGTGTGGAGTTAATGGAATGCTTATTGTTCATTTTCCAAGGATCGTACCGGCATGTATGGAGTTAATGGAGCGGTACATCAGGGTCGGGGCTCATTTCTGGCCAGACTATACAGGTGGGGGCACATACCATGAGCAGGAGAGAAGGAGGATCAGAGAGGAGCTGCAGGGGGTGAGTATGGGGAGAAATCCCTCTATATTAACTCTTAGCAGTGTGTTAGTTGTCTTAGCTCCCTGCTGTCTCTCTTAAGCCCCCAGTAAATCTGCGCTACTGCCGGCGACTGCCCTCCTGAAAATGCTTTCCCATTGGCAATGTAAGGGAATGTAAATCACTGGGGGGGAAACATACGCGCTGCTTCGGGTTTCTCAAGTCGCCTAAAGATTTCCCAACTTAGGAAAGCCAAAGCACATTGTATGATAAGCTGCAGAATCTGTCTGAAGGATCTGAATCAGCAACTTAAATCTGCCTGTGTATGGCCACCTCTAGATAATGTAATAGGCAGACAAATGAGAGACAATGGGCACCTCCAGCCTGCAGATGGCAGCCTTAGGCAATCCTGAAACTATAAGAAAAACTCTTGTTTTCCTATTCCTTTTGAGCCCCTGGACATAAAAGACCACAGGGTTTACTAGCACCGTGCAGTGTGAAAAGTGCAAAAATGGACCCCAATTGGTCCTTTTTTTTTAATAATTTTTCACACTGTGTGGTGTTTTACCTGTATTGCTGCAGGCCTCTTGGATAAAGCACTGAATGCAGTAGGCGGGATAGGTGTAACCCGAAGTGCCCCCTAACTTGCACTGATTTGTTTGGACACAGAAGTTAGGAAGCGGCAAGAGATGAAGCCCAAATTGGGGCCCTTTTCTTATAGCCCACCCTAAGGTGTTAAGGTGATCTTTGCACCCTTTGGTTTGATAAATGACTCCATAAAAACTTCAGTCCCATATTGATTTCCGTATATACTCGAGTATAAGCCGAGTTTTTCAGCACCAAAATTTGCTAAAAAAGTCGACCTCGGCTTATACTCGAGTGATATAGATGTCATTCCCTGCGCACGGACGCACCATCACCCAACCCCCTTGGAAGAAATGACGGGCGGTCGTGTGCAGTATAAGGTATCTTACCGGGCTCCCCATGTGGCCTGTCTGAGTTTAGGAGTCCGACCTGGGAGCTGATGGCGGGTCTGTGAGTAGGGTCCGGCCCCCCATCCATGCCCGCTCCGGGCCACACAGCTGCACTTGTAACTCGCGCAGTGTATATACAGTATCTTACCCGGCTCCCCATGTGGCCTGTCCGAGTGGAGGAGTCCGACCTGGGAGCTGATGGCGGGGCAGCGGGTCTGTGAGTGTGAGTAGGGTCCGGCCCCCCATCCATGCCCGCTCTGGGCTACACAGCTGCCGGCACTTGAGGGCAGTAACTCACAGCACATGGCGGCCCCGGCTCCTGCTCTCCGCTATGACGTCTGCCTCTCAGCGCAGCCAGTGGAGACCTGCCCAGGAACAGCGCCAGCACCGACATGTCTCCCTCCCAAACCTGCTGTAGTACAGTTATTGCAGCATTCACACAAGTCCCACTGCCTGCATTGTATTGTGTCATTGTGCCGGCTTCATGCACTGGAAGGACATTATGGGAGCGTACACAGCGTGGGTTACCCCTTCTCCTCCCAGCTATAGGTAAGAAATATATAAATCCTAACTGGGCTAAATATGGTCTCCTCCTCTCCCCTTCAAAGCCACCAGCCTATGCTGCAATGCCTCTCAGTATATAGATGAGCCAGGGAGCTTTTGGCTTTATAGGTGGCTACAGAGGATCGGGTGGAACCCGAGGAATCCAAAAATTGGTGCAATGACCATTATAATTCCAAGCACTTTGCAAGCTGTGCCCTCTAAGCCATGTAATGGTCTCAGGAGTCAGAACCAGCAGTGAAGGTGTCTCAGTATACAGATGAGCCAGGGGGCCTGAAGGACAAGGAGTAAGTTAACTGTTATAGCTATGTTATGAGAACAGAGGCCAATATTTTCTAGCACATAATGCTCCCACTCAGTGTGTATTTCCATCTTATCATTACTATCATTACTTCCTTAGCCTTCCCAAACTTGCCTGACAGTAAAAAAAAAAACTTAGCAGTAGCGGCTGCATTTCCCCTAGGCTTATACTCGAGTCAATAAGTTTTTCCAGTTTTCTTAGGTAAAATTAGGTACCTCGGCTTATATTCGGATCGGCTTATACTCGGTTTATACGTTAATTCTCAAACCAACTGTGGGGCTGTACAGAGCCAGAATTATATCAATTGTTTCACTGTACAAATATTTATGGAGCTAACTGTAATATTGCTTTAATATTACATGTATCCCATGGGATATATATATGTATATAAGTAGGTTGTATAGTTTCAAAGAATTTATTTTCCCATTTGTACTGCCAAGTTGGGCTGAGTTGTTCATTAGCGCATTAGTTGTCATATCGCTCCCTATGCTCTTAGAGTTAGGCAGCATCCTCTCCCGGTATGTTTGTTTTATATTTTATTGTTTCCTTGTATCTTTCCCCTACGATTTTTGTTTCTTTGGGTCTGTCTCTTGTGGATTCCCCACCACTATATATTTGCTACTTTCTTTTGACTTTTGGCAACCCTATAACGTTACTGGATTTTCTCTCTGTGTTGGTTATTTGCAATTCTGTAAAGACACTGCATTTACTCTCTTAGTCTGCCATTACCTTGGCTTTATTGGTCACTCTTATCACTGGCTCTTTTCATTTTATTTCTATTTTTTATTTTTTCTTAGTTGTTCATTTTTTCAATATGGGCATGTACTTCACTAGTCACTCCTGTCACTTGCTCATTACCTATTCAGTAGCGACATATATTGCGGTATGGCAGCACTACACAAGATCAGTCTTCAGAACAATGTTTCTCCTTCCCGTCTTTCGCGACACGGTTTGGGTACAAAAGCAGAGCGTGGGCAGGTACTATTCCTCCAGCGAGAGATGCTATAGGAACGCAGTGTTGGTTCATGTCCCGCTTATTAATACTGGGCACTAACACCACACTCGCTGACCATTCTCCTCGGCTTTTTGTCCCGTAAGAGGTGAGCTGGTTCTCTTATCGCTAGTGCCCTTATTATGCTGCCTGTTTCACCTCAGGACCTGTGCAGGGATAACAACATGCGCATTATACGGGTAATCCACCCAGTTTATCTCATCTGACCCCCATGCTTTATCCCAAATTTTAAAGATGTGACACAGTGACCTGAGCTGGGTTCTGTGGGGCTCTACTATACTAATACAAACCCACACTACCTATGGGTTGCGACAAGCAACTGAGTTTTGGTTTATCGTTGTCGTGACTATTTTATTGGTTGATTTGTTAACCCTCTGCCACCCTAATTCACAGGGTTGTGCACGGTGACGCTACTGCAACAAAACGCCCCCATACGGACTGACACGCTACAGAGCGCGCAGTTCCTACAGCGCATACCGTTATTCTGTTCGTGCAGGAGGCGGCACCACTTACTGATGTGACAATAGTGCCGTTCAAAGAAATTGAGCCGTTTTGACCCTTTACTTCTGATGCCAGTTACCTACCATCTTTTTACGGTGCCTCGCTTTCAATCTCATATCAGCTGATGCAGATTATCTTGTGATGTTATACTGAAGTGCATTGATAAAGCTTCTCATTGACAGCGAAACGTGCTGTTTTATTCCTATTAAAATGTTGGTGCACGTACTCATCTTCCCATAAGATCCACCACTAGGCATATACGGTTCTTACGATTCTTGCCCACAGTGAGTAAGCCACTCTTGGAGTTGAATAAATACTCAAATCAGGTCTGGTCCCGATGTTCCCCCTGGGCCTGGCTTGAACTATTCAGATCCACTCAGGATCACTATAGATTCCCAATAACGAGACATTTTGGTGAGACGATTCCTTTTGGGACCATTGTTGTGAGAAGGCTGATAACTCCTGATAGTTAACGGGGTGGGTCACTTTTACATTAACTTTTAGTATGTTATAGAATGTCCTATTTCAAGCAACTTTGCCCTTGGTCTTCATTAATTTTTTTATTTTTCACACTATTTGCCTTCCACTTCTTCATCTTTCCAGCTTTCAAATGGGGGTCACTGACCCGACAGCCAAATACTATGTGCAGATACTTTTTGCCCTTTTGATTATTTTTGGAGTTACTAAATGGGTTTTCTCCAATGTCTTTGCGCCTCCATTATTTATTACAAGAGAAGGTGTGCGCTCTTACATTTTGCAATACTTTTGAAGGGAGGACAGGAGCTCCGGTGCCTGCATATTGTGTACTCTACACAGCTTTCCGTACTGTGTAGGGGAAAGTCCGGTAGAGCCAAAGAGGGATTGGATGGGTGAAGTTTGAACTTCTCCTCCAGCCTATCCAATCCCTGTGTGGCTTTTACTTTCCCCTACATAGTACGGAAAGCTGTGTAGAGTACAGGACATGCAGGCACCGGAGCTCCTGCTCCCCCTTCTGAGGTGTGCAGCCTCACTGACAGCAGGGAGGCCCAGCTAATCCAGTAAGTGCAGGGCGCCCGGGCCCCCCTAACACCTAAACAGCCACCAGACCCAGGATTGCCCCCCAACTGCACGGCGGCTCTGGGAGCAGGACTGGGTTGGCAGGGCCCGGGTCCACCATGTTTTTTCCGGGGTCCTGCTGATCCAGTCCAACACTGAACGCATGTAAGACATTGTGCAAGATAAATGAGGCAAATTCCAAAAACTGAATGTGCAGCTTTCAAAAATACAGGTATAGGACCCGTTATCCAGAATGCTTTGAACCAAGGGTATTTTGATAAGGGGTCTTTCCCTAATTTGGATCTCCATACCATAATGGAACATTAACACCAAAAAATGAAAAGTAATTAAAATATAATGTACAGTTGCCCTACGCTGGTAAAACTGGTAAGTTTGCAACAGAAACGCTACTATAGTTGACATAAATGAGCTGCTATGTCAACACGAGGGCAGCCATTGAAGCTGGGAAAAAGGAGAAAAGGCACAGGTTACATAGCAGATAACAGATAAGCTTTGTAGAATATAATGGGGTTTTATCTGTTATCTGCTAAGTAATCTGTGCCTTTTCTCCTGTAAATGGCTGCCCCTGTGGCTACACAGAAGCTTTATTATATAAACTATAGTAGTCTTTCTTAGGAAAACACACCAGTTGTACCAGTACAGGGCAGCATTACATTATATAGTAATTACTTTTATACATTTTCATTTTGTGGTGTTACTGTCCCTTTAATATTAAAAAATCAATTAATAAAACATTAATTAAACCCAATAGGATTGATTTATTATTTCCAATAAGGATTATTTATATTTTAGTTGGGATCAATTACAAGGTACTGTTTTATTACTACAAAGAAAAAGGAATCAGTAAAATTCTGAAGTACAGGTATAGGATCCCTTATCAGGAAACCCGTTATCCAGAAAGCTCCGAATTACGGAAAGCCCATAGACTCCATTTTAATGAAATAATTCAGAATTTTAAAACTGATTTCCTTTTTCCTCTTTAGTAATAAAACAGTACCTTGTAACTGATCCCAACTATGATATAATTAATCCTTATTGGATGCAAAACAATCCCATAGGGTTTAATTACTGTTTTATTGATTCTTTAAGACTTAAGATATGGAGATCCAAATTACAGATTAGAAATTCCGGATAATGGGTCCGATACCTGTATTTGATTAAAATGGAGTCTATGGGAGACGGGCTTTCTGTAATTCGGAGCTATCTGGATAATGGGTTTCCGGATAACGGATCCCATACCTGTATATGTTTTTCAACACATGCTCATGTGGTTATGAATTAGGTAAATCTAAGCCATAAAATTAGTATGCACAAGGTGTATTTTGGGGTCTCTAAGTGCCGTGTATTTTGATGAACCTTTGCACATTGGAGATCAATCTGTTCAGTGGCCGAACATCGACTGGCAGTGTTAACCAAGCGCCACATATGCCTTCCCACTAGCGATTTACTTTATTGCTGGTGGGAAGGCATTCAGGGGAGATTTAACCAATTTTTCTTTATTTTTTCCACTTCTTTCTTCACAAACTGCTTTTAATTTCACCTTTTCCCATCAAGCCCAAACCGTAGTCATGCTTTCCACACTTTTACCTTCCTGTTTCTGTTTATTCACTTAACCCTACCCTTCTTTGTGCTAGCTTTCTTTTTAGACCCCTGTCCTCCTTATTTCCCTCTTCATCTGAGATTCCCATTGACTTGCTAGCTGTTGGCCAGTACGCCATTGCACACTTCCAGGCTGAAGTCTCCCAATCATATGCCCCAGTGTATGCAGAGGATCTAAGTAACTGGCCAATTACTTTTTAGGGTGAACTAGATTTCTCCAGAGCCTGAATGTGCACAGAACTTTGACTTGTAGGTTAAACTAGACCAAGATGTGAGTGGAGCATCTTGGAATTGTCCTGTTATTCTCTACTTTGACACTGCTAGAGCTTTGATCATGTGGATTTTTTTTGTAACTTTTCCGTATTAATTTATTTTCACCTTCTCTATTCCTGTGTATGTTACCCCTATCAAATAATTTACCCCCCAGCTCCCCAATATCCAGAATAAAGACACACACAGCAGCTTTGTGTTTAATCTGTGTAAGTCACAGCTTTATTGGTAATAAAAATTGGGCTTTTTGGTCCTGAGGAAGGCAAAACCCTATCAGAAGCTAAGGGCCAATCTGCTTCATGAGGGAAAATTCCTTCCTGACTCCTTAACGGCAGTCGGATATGCTCCCAGGATCAATGCGCCATAATGAATCAGGGCAAGCAGGTTGAGAGAAAAAGAAAGCAATATGGCAGGATACACATGAGCGCCATTAGCTGCTAGGTGAATGATGCATTCCCTTCCATTCCATTGGACCCCAGGCAGCCCGCAGACCCCGGCTTCTGCAGTCTGTGGGATGGAGTGGAAAGAAAAGCACCGTATACCAAGTAGCGTAAGGGTGCTTCTGTGTATAAAGCCACATTGTGGGTGAATGAAGAGGCACCACTGGTGGATCTGTGTTGAGAGGAAGGGAAACAGATGGGAATATGGCAGCCATTAAAACCACAGGTGAATGCTGCATTCCATTCCGACCCCAGGCAGCCTGCAAACCCCGGCTTTTGCAGTCTGAGGGACGGGGTGAAAGTGAATGAAGGGTCCATTCAGTGGCATAAAGGTACTTGTGTGTATTTAGCCATATTCCTTTTTAAGTGACATGAGTGACAGAGCGACAGATGGAGAAATATTCAGTAGAAATACACATAAATAACCAGATGAAATATGGATCATGATGTGCTGCTCTGTGTCCTGAGGTTGGTGTCGGCCACTTCCCTGTACTGTCTCTGTCCCCGCTGCAGGGATATTCAGCTGTATCCCCTGATGATCCACTCCCCAGTATGGTACTGCTTGCCCCTGCTGTCAGCTGTGACTCACGTGTGTGTAAATATGTAGAGCGGTGCATGTGTGGGTATGTCATAAGGGCATATTTTTGGTGAGGGGGAGGAAAGACAGTCATGTCTGTGGGATGAAAGTGTTTGTCTTATTATCTAAATGTGTATCTGTGGCAGTGTGCTGATATGTGTGTAGGTAGGTCAGAGGAAGAAAAAGTCAGAGAAGCCTGTCCTGTTCAGTTTGTAAGTCAGAAAATATATATTATGCGTGTGATTTCTCCAGTCAGGAGGCTTTCAGCACAGGTTGCACTCCATTCCCCGACAGTCCCTTGGGGAGCTGGTTTCTGGAGAGACAGAGCAGCTTTCCCCGGCACAGCTCTTGGTTATACCTGACAGTCCCCATGCACTGACTATCAGACTGGGTACTGTGGGGGAAGTTTCTCTCTCCCTCCAGAACCCAGCAGGGCAAGGGACTGATGAAGTGCAGCCTATGGAGGGAGACTTCTGACTGGAGGAGCCTCCTGAATAGAGGAGATGGGCATTAAAAGTGCAAGTTTCTGTAGTGATTATAGTGTGTTTGTGTGGAGTGAATGCGTGTTTGTGTGGACTGAATGTCTGTTTGTGTGGAGTGAATGATTTTGCAGTACTTACCTGCGCTCTTTTTTATGGTGCCATATCTGATTGAAACAAGAGGCACTGGTGGAACTGGGGTGAGTGTAAGGGATGGCACTGCTGTTGGCGCTTAAGCAAAAGAAAAGGAAGACACTGCTGGTGGAATGCAATGGGAGGCACTGCTGGTGAGGCAAACAGAGATATGGCGGCATACACATGAGCGCAGTTAAGCACTAGGTGAATTCTGCATTCCCTTCCATTCCACTGGGCCCCAGACCCCGCAGACCCCGGCTTCTGCAGTCTAACTGATGGAGTGAAAGGGAATGCAGAATTTAGGGAGTACCTTCAGTGTGCCCCTGTGTATAAAACCATATATTGGAAGGAGGGGTGAGCGCTGGTGGAACTGCGGATAAGGCACCTAGACAGTGCAGTGCTGGATGGCAGCGTTGATCTCCTGCAAGGCCTTGTTCAGGTGTTTGAGTCTGGCCTTTATCTCCTTCTTCTCCTTTTTCCACTCAGCTGCACTTTTCCTGGGCAGGTCCAGTGTCAGTGCAGCTTTGCTGATCCACAGCTCTGTCTGTGCTCTGTGGATTTCTTCTGCGATCTTCTTCTTTATAGAGCACAGATAGGGGTCAGCGCTGGGGCCACAGGATGTTCTCGCTGAGCCCTAGAGAAATGAAGGAAAAGAGAAGACATTAAGGCTTTAAGCAGTTTTTATTAAATTCATAGTAATAATAATGTGCCAGTTTCCTACCACAGAGGGAAATAGCAAAGTGGCAGGTATTTATTTCCACTAGGGGTGCTGTTGTTTTGATGGTAGATAACGTACATGATATGGCGACTCTTGTAAGTAAATATTATAAGTTATGAGCGACCTTACCTGGTTCCTGGGTCTCAGGCAGCTGTTCTTGAGGCCCATGTCGGATGGTTCTGTAATATAAAATAGAGGGAAGGTTAGGGTTAATGTGGAGACTCCCAATAAACAAATAAAGATTTAGTATTAACTCACTGTGCAGAGTCCTCTTCTTTTTCTTCTTCTTCTTCTTCTTCTTCTTCTTTTTCTTCTTGTTCTTCTACTTCAGATGTTGGGTTGTAGTCTTTATAAAGACTTTTGTTTGTCTTCTTCTGTATCGCCGAAGATCCTAGGAGTCGCTGCAAATAGCTCAAAATCTCTTTAAATCTCTCAAATCGCTCTATTTCATGTAATGGGGAGAGAGAGAAGAGACTGTGAGCTCTTGTGATTCGGACCCTCTCTGCCATTTATAACAGTATAAACTAGGGTTCCCTTTCTGTATCCCTCCCAGTTGTACTGCGCTACTGAATATGTTTGCTGCTCTATAAATAACAGTAGCACCAATTATTAGAAGCTTTAATAGAATGAAGAATTTGATTGGGAGAGATACAAAAGTTTGGTGCAAAGAAGGGCTCCGGACAGCGCTGCCAACCAAGCGTGGGTCCTGGTGTCACAGTGCTTTTAGGGGGCTGTACAGGCTGATGGGAAAAGATCAACCCCATTCATTTCTGTGCCAATTGATTTGCTTTGCAAGGAAAAATGTATTGAAATGTATTCAGTTAAATGTTAAGGTTGCTACATGAGAGCAGTGCAAATCCCTGGGTCTGTGTCTCCCAACCAGCGCTAAGATTAATGTCATCTCTAAAATTCTCCAAATTCACTAAAATCTGTGAGAGGAGCAACATCCGCTAGTCTAGGGGGGCATCACCCAACTATTTCCCATCTTTTTTAGCTAAAATAAGGGTTATTTGGCAAAAAAATCTCTGAGGGGATTCAGACTTACCTCTCACCACAAAGTCAACCAACGGACAAACCCAACTGTCACATTGCTGTGTGTGAAGTCATCTCTGGTCACATGTCATGAAATGTTTGTTTGTCATAACATTTACAGACAACTTTATAACCATTGGGTTTTTGTAACACTACAAAAGAGTTTCTGAGTGGGGCTTCCCTTTAATGTTACTGCTAAATACATGGTGATAGCGAGTGGCAGAATAAATATATAAAGAGACAACAAATAGAGCATCTGATCAAATCCGTATTTCTTTCTGACAAGGCACCTAATAAAGACAATATTGATATTAGACAGGAACGTTAGAGATAAGCTGTTTGCATCTCCTGCCTATAGCCCATTGCATTCAGATTTGGCTACATTTTGATAGCTATTGCTATGCAACTTGTAGATATATAATATATATTATTGCACTCACGGTACATGTATTATTCATTTAACAGCCCTTTTCTCTTAATATGTTATTACTAACTTGTGTGTTATCTGAAAAAGTTGCGAAGATTGTGAATCATTGCTGGTGGCCGAAATATATGAAACAATGTATAAATACTAAATGACTGATATAATGATGTGTCGTGTTTATAATGAAACTATCCAACGCATTGAAACAATATATTTACTTAAACCAGACTGGCCGTACAGGACATCCCAGTAAAGTCCCATTCAATGGGGTTTGTTATGATTTGAGGTTGTGACAGGGGTTGAGGGACATCTAGATCAGAGAGAGGGCCTGAGAGGGGGCTTCTAATTCCAATATTACTATAACGCACCGTTTAGGCCTGCTGTGAAATGATTGAGTGGGAATGTAAGGG
This sequence comes from Xenopus tropicalis, assembly GCF_000004195.4. Lineage (NCBI taxonomy): Eukaryota > Metazoa > Chordata > Amphibia > Anura > Pipidae > Xenopus > Xenopus tropicalis. The sequence continues at coordinate 32,947,707 of NC_030684.2, read as the reverse complement.
ATTGGGGAATTTCGTGCATTTAAAAGCAAAATATCCAGGCTCATAAATTTAGATTAAGAGCAGTTAAGAATCTGAACGGATGGAATTGATAGATGGATTGTACGATTGAAGCAACTGTTATTGAGAGTGTTAGTTGGAGATGTAACCCAGGGCTGTGCTCAGGCTGGAGGGGTAACTGTAGAGCTTGCCCCCTCTTGGCAACCCAACATAATAATGTTTCTCCTATTGTAGAATATGAGTTTCATGACCTTATAAAGACCGGGCTTCTAACTTTTCAGTTTGTTTCAAGGCATTTCACTAAGGCCACAATACTTATATTTATTGAAATTGTAAACCCTGCAAATTTATATACCATTTATTGCTCATATGATTTATACTTGTTACAATCACGGTTATTTTGCTTTCGGTGTGGTTATTATATAGTTAGACGCACAAACTTGTGATTTTACAATAATCATTGTTTAGGAGTCTCCTATAGTTCTTGGATTATTGCACATTTATTTCCCATGACGCTGGCATAAATATCATACAGATCCGTCGGGGCATTGGTTGACCTCATCGCCACCTTTCATGGTGGGAAGTGTTGGCATTTAGGAGCATCTGGGTATTTTGGTGAGGTCAGCATTGTTGGTTCAATCAGTCGATATATATTGGTCGGGTTCTGCGTGTGAATACAGGTTTATGATTTCAATTGCGCAAAGATGTGGTGTGCCAGCCTTTGATAAATCTCTGATGAGAGCGCAACCCACAGAGGAAACTTTCATTTTAGTTGCGGGTGTTGATCCCTGAGCATAATGAATGAGAAATGGGCCTAATTATTTTGCTGCATCTTTTTTTAAATTCTGATGGGGGCTCAATATTGAATGTGATTTAGGGTAATGTTCGCGATTAATTAAAGAAGAGTGAGACGCTGAAATATTGTTAGATGTGTCTCTTAATTACGTATATATATACTCGAGTATATGGATTTGAAGATGTAATTCTCTGGCATTTGTTGCGTGCACAAACCCCAACAACACCACCCCCCCCCCCCCCCGTGGGCGTACGCCTTGATTCTGCCCCATCTCACATGTCTTAAAGGATAGGTGAGATTTCATCTGGTTGCATCTGGTAACAATCTGACCAACTTTACTAGTATTGGATGAAAGAGATACAATATCTTCTTAAAGAAGCCCAATATGTGTGTGTGTCTTCAACCATGATCCGATGGGAGCGCACACAGCAGGATGGGAACACACACCGCAGGATGGCAAGTACTTGATACTTAGTATGGCAGCTTCCTTAGCCTTTCCAAAACTTGACAGTTAAAAAAAACAAAAAAACTTAGCAGTCAACCAGGTTTATACTCGCGTCAATAAGTTTTTCCAGTTTTCTTAGGTAAAATTAGGTACCTTGGCTTATATTTGGATCGGCTTATACTCGAGTATATACAGTAGTCAGGCGGGGTCAGTAACTATATGTACGTGGCCATAGCCCTGCATGTTTAGTGAGGCCCAAATGCCTTCTGCCAGTGAGACTATATTCTGCCACTTTGTTACCTGGAAATGCCAAAGAAGAGGGGATTGCTGGATTGCAGAGAGGATGCTGTTTTTGCCTTGTCAATCCTTAAGGTTTCTTACCCTTTCCAAGTATGAAAGGCGGCAGCTCTAAAACGTAATCTCTGCCTCATCTTGTAATTTATTTGCCCTCTGACTTTCCTGGAAGTGACTGCATGTGGGTAACAAAGCACAACAAAGTGTCAGGGCAAGCAACAGAGAGGGCATTACAGGCGTAGCCCCTACTGCACAAGATAATAATGGGAGATCAGTAGAGCCTTGTGCCCCCTGCATGCTGGTCCATAGAGTGCAGAAAGACCCTATGGAAAAGCAGCCAGCAGCGTTGGGCGTTGCTGTTTATAGGGCATCTTCCTCTTGTAATGATTTCATTTCCAATTTTATTACTGCTTTAGTGTCTGGTCTGATCCCCAGAGGCAGCACATTGGAAATGCAACACTGCTCCTTAAGATTAAAGGGGTCATTTACAACCCTGCAGGACTCAAGTAGCACCGAAATTGAAAATCCTCCTGCAGAGAAAAGCACCAGGGGGTGCAGCCCAGTCCTGCCATTGGGGCAGATGGTGGACAGGGCTGAGCAAGGGGGGCGGTGCCATCTACCTCTTCAAGCGTCCGCCTCATAATGACGCACAAGGTTGGGACAGTAGGGGGGCACCTGTGTGCCTTACCCACCCAAACTAGTCCCCTATCCAAACAGGTGTCTTTACTCTGAAACAGTGGCCAGAAAGTGGGCAAAGTGCAAAAACTGCCCTTTTTCACACCATGTAGGTTTATTGTAAATGAGCCCTATTTTATAGACTACCTTTTATGATTATTTAATGTACCATTTAAAATAATGGCAATTCCAAGTCAGTGTTGGAAAATGATTTAGTGTACTATATATTAGCAAGTATTGGGATAAGGCAACTGGCCCGTTCCACCTTGGAAAATAAATGTATGGGCACATGCACTATATAAATAAAGATATAGATTTAAATCGGTGCTGGATAGTGATTTATATATCATAGTAGATTGAGCAAACTCATTTACTACTGTCCCAGATTTCTATTGAAAATAAAAGGATGTATGAAAAGCAGAATAGAAGAATAATTGTTCTTCTTCAACAGAAGAATAAGCTTTACTGCTTATAAATAGTTAGTTGTACCCCATACTGAATTACTGAATGCAGGATACAGTGAGAGCCTAATAATGTGCATGATTTATACCACTATATTGAGCATTATAGATGACATAAGTAACAAACATCACTTACAGGGAGCTTTTGGCCTGAACACATAGGCTTCTGGCTATGGGGGTCATTTACACTCAGCAGGGCAGAGATTCATATTTTACTGCTGTTTTCTAAAAAAATTTTTTGCATGTTTTTTTTTTATTTATTTTTTTAAACTATTTGTTTTTTGATGTTATAGGTAAAATGCTAACAGTTTGCGATGGTGGAAGGCAAATTGTTTTACCTTTCACTTTTAGGGGCAAATTTATGTAAGTATTGGGTTTTCCACTGTTAGCCACAGGGCAACACCCCGGCTCTTTATACACTAGGACAGGATTTTTGAGGGGAATATTTATGAAAGGGGACACTCCCTGATAAATATGCCCCCTGCTATTCCCCTTGCAGTGTGCCATTAATAGCCTTGCTTGGTTGTTTGTGCAGGAACCTTAGTGGCCAGAAAGCAGTTTGTATCCAATTCACATTGCCACAAGGCTGTATGTTTATTAAACTTTTCAGGCTCAAAGGCCCCCCTCAAAGATTAAAAGGAGTCTGTGGGGACCTCATTCACCTGTTAGAGACTGGCTAAACAGGGAGCTCTGTGGTATTAAAGTGGCTTTCCAGTATCAGACTGGGGGTTAAAGGACAAGGAAAGTCTAAGTCACTTGGGGGTACCAAAATGTTGCACCCCCAAGTGACTTAAATCGCTTACCTTGTACCCTGGGCTGGTTCCCCTGTTAGGAGAAAACAGCACCAGCCTGGGGTACCTGCAGCGAGCGCTTCCTTCTTCCCTATTCGCGCTGCTGGCAAATGTCCGGGACAGGCGCATGCACAGTAGAGTGAGATGCCGACTTCTCTGTTCAAAGTTCGGCTTTTCACTCTACTGCGCATGCGCGCGCAGGGAACAAGGAAGAAGGAAGCGATCGCTGCTACCCCGGGCTGGTGCTGTTCTCTCCGTACAAGGGCACCTGGGGTAGAGGGTAAGCGATCGAAGTCACTTGGGGGTGCCTAACATTTTGGCACCCCAAGTGACTTAGACTTTCCTTCTCCTTTAAGGGCCAACTGATCCCCAAGTAGCGGCTCCAGCGTAGATAAGTATCACGCAATGTGTCCTGGTCCCCTAGCACTGCACCACGGAGCCTGCCGGTGTGCTCGAGCCAGTATGGCCCAACAGGACAGGGGCCCTCAGGGTTTTCTTCCAGTACACTAGGGGGCCTGTCCGACCCTGGAACATATGTACATATAGGGAATAATGTTCCCCCTATAATAAGGATATTAGAAATCACCAGGCCAATTTCACAACAACAAGGAACAGGCTGAAGTTGTAGAACATTTTGGTGACTTCTCATATCCTCATAATTTAAAGGGCACATTATTTCTTACACAAATACACTGTTGAGTGAGCTGTGTAGGAACATCACTAAGTACCATTTATAGTTTATGATGTCCCTAAGTGTGGTTTATACGGATATAGATTTTATATACTCTTAGAACATTTGATTTGGTCCTGTATTGCTATGGAGGAATGGGGATTTCTTTCCAGGAACATTACAATTTATTAGGGAAACCTAAGATCAGAGCTATAGTAAGTCCCATATGGAACCAGAGATTTAAGTCTATTCCTCAGCAAATAATAAAGTGTTTATTAATTGGTTGTTCCTGGGTGGGGAATTCTGTATCCCATAGGGTGAATGAAACACTTGAGAGCTCATGGCCTCTTTATTAGCCATAGGTGCTCTGAGATACACTCTGCCATAGAATCTTTCTGTAGCCCTCCATTGACCAAAGCATTTGAGAGTTACAGGTGGGCCAAGATGATTTTTTTTTTTATACGAAGGAAAAGGCACAAGGAAGACTCTGTTACACATTTTCCCTCCTTCAGAAATGTAACCGTTTATTAAGGGTCTTGGCCCAGAAGTAAAAAGATTGTAACACACAATAATAATGGGGTGGTGTTAAAGGAAAAGTAGATCCCACAAGTTAAATTAGCCTGCGATCTCCCAGTCATCCTCTATTCCTTGCGGTAATGAGATTCAAGTGCATTTTTTTTATTCCTGTGCTATTTGCACTATATTGATAATACAAAATGGCATTGTCGACTTTTGATATAAAATGTACTACATTTATACATTTCTATAAATGACCAGCGCTGTTTCTGGGGCTGCTGCGCTAGAAGAGACACATTTCCATTTTAAAAAAAGGAAAACTTGCATCAAGTTACCAGAGGAGCAGCCTTCTAATGACTACAGCCAGATTTCCTCCAACATTGAGTCTATCATTTGTATGATACATACTGTAAATTCTGGAGAACTGTGTGAGCTTTGGAACATATGCCAGGCTTATTACATATAAGTGAGACTGTTGTGTCTTAAGCAATGGGAACAGCCACTTTGTTTGGTATAATTTTTAAGCTCAAATGTGCTGGGTAAATTGTACTGTTGCGAAAGAAACACAGGCTTTATTTAAGGATAAGGACCTTGGACCTTGTTCAGGGTTGGACTGGGCCGCCGGGACACCAGGAAAAATCCCGGTGGGCCCCGGTCCTAGTGGGCCCCCGGCAGCCCAGACCTGACCCTTGCCGGCACACCCTCTTTCCGACTATTCCTCCCCTGACATGTTAAATTTATGTGCGATTGGGGAGGATGTCGGGTGGGGGACCCTGCGGGGGGGGGGGGAAATATGTCATATTATGCCCAGACGAGCATATGTGCAGTAACGGTTAAATCTTGGACTTACACTACTGCCCATGCACAAGTTTAGGTGTGCGCGAGGATCTCTTGGGATAGATAAATAAGATGGCAGCACAGTCCTGCGCAATATTTTTTTTTTTTTTTACCTGGTCCCGTGCATTAAGGGAACCTTAATTGAGGATCTGGGGATTTTTGTAGATAACAAGTTGTCTAATTCCAGGTGGTGTCATTCTTTGGCTACTAAAGCAAATAAAGAATAAAAAAAGAACATTGACTCAAGGGTTGAAATCATAATTTTGCCTCTTTATAGGTCCCTGGTAAGGCCTCACCTTGAGTATGCGGTGCAGTTTTGGGCTCCAGTCCTTAAGAAGGATATTAATGAGCTGGAGAGAGTGCAGAGACTGCAACTAAACTGGTAAAGGGGATGGAAGATTTAAGCTATGAGGTTAGACTGTCGGGGTTGGGGTTGTTTTCTCTGGAAAAAAGGCGCTTGTTAGGGGATATGATTACTCTGTACAAGTACATTAGAGGGGATTCGAGGCAGATAGGGGGGTTCCTTTAATTATAAAAATGATCTACGCACCAGAGGCCCCCCCTTTAGATTAGAGGAACTTTCATTTGAAGCGGCGTAGGTGGTTTTTCACAGTGAGGGCAGTGAGGTTGGGGAATGCCCTTCCCAGTGATGTTGTGATGGCAGATTCTGTTAATGCCTATAAGAGGGGCCTGGATGAGTTCTCGAACAAGCATAGTATCCAAGGCTATTGTGATACTAAAATCTACAGTTAGTATTGATGTTTGGTTTGTGTATGTGAGTGTATATATAGGTCAGTATGGGTCTGTATGTGAGTGGATAGATAGGTCAGTATGGGTCTGTATGTGAGTGTATAGATAGGTCAGTATGGGTCTGTATGTGAGTGGATAGATAGGTCAGTGTGGGTCTGTATGTGAGTGGATAGATAGGTCAGTATGGGTCTGTATGTGAGTGGATAGATAGGTCAGTATGGGTCTGTATGTGAGTGGATAGATAGGTCAGTATGGGTCTGTATGTGAGTGTATAGATAGGTCAGTATGGGTCTGTATGTGAGTGGATAGATAGGTCAGTATGGGTCTGTATGTGAGTGGATAGATAGGTCAATATGGGTCTGTATGTGAGTGTATAGATAGGTCAGTATGGGTCTGTATGTGAGTGGATAGATAGGTCAGTATGGGTCTATATGTGAGCACTCTCACCTCAAAACCAAGTGTTTGGGGCCCACTTTGGTTACACTCTGACCACTACCAAATACAGTAGGAATAATCAAAAAAAGACGAGGATTTCTAAAGTTTTTTTTTTTTTTTTTCATATATTCTTTATTTTTCATTTTAACATGGGATAGGTAGGGGTACAGAAAGGAATGGGGGGGGGAAAGGGAAAGATTTCTAAAGTTTTATATATTACAAATTATTATTTGTTCATTTATTATTAGTAATATTCATCCTTATTCCTACACTGAGGAATCATCGGTGGATCATGCTTGAAGTTGATTCTACTGCCGTTTCGCCAGTTAGTGTTTGCACCAGCCTTTATTGAATATATTGATTGGCTGGCCTTCCCATGGAAATACTTTTATTCAGTCTCGCTACTGGCATTCATGAACGTTTAGGAAATGCAGAAATCTCGCCACTCTCTAAACAACGAATGAGGTGGCTTCTCATTTCTTTGTGATTGTACTTGCAGATGGGGTTTCCATTGGACAGGAACTCGTATGCGTTGGCAATCGCATAAACACCACAGTCATATCCGTTTGGTTGTTGATCAACATCAAGTACTTTTATTGTACTTGCTGGATCTCTCACCAGTTCCCGATAACAATACTGTATCTGTTGTCTGATATTGTGGGGCAGTACTCGTGTTTTTATACTGTCCGCAATCTCTACTTGCTTTTCTTTAAAGCAGCTTGTTAACCAGTGGTGTCTCTGGCTATCATAATGTATCTGTACAGAAGGTCCATATACAGGACTAAATTCCAGCTGAGAAAAGATGCAGGACTGAAGCCCTTCACAACCAAACTGCTTTTGCAGCAGGTTCTGAGCTGCATCAATTATAATATCATCCAGCCAGGCATTACTCTTCAATTCCATTTTATGCTGTTGTGTTAGATTGAGTTCAGGGATCCAGTTATTGTTCCTGGGCTTTTCTGCCTTTTGGCACAAAGTAGAACCCTGGTTTGTCTCTTGTTTCTTTGGACAATTCTGGTTTGTCTCTTGTTTCTTTGGACAAGTCTGGTTTGTCTCTTGTTTCTTTGGACAATTCTGGTTTGTCTCTTGTTTCTTTGGACAATTCTGGTTTGTCTCTTGTTTCTTTGGACAATTCTGGTTTGTCTCTTGCACTTTGGTGGAGGTGGTAGAGGCATATTTTTTCTCTTCTCCCTTTCTGAGATTGGACGCCTCATGTTTTACCTCTGTTTCCACTTTAGTGTTCTGTGTTTGCTTTTTCTTCCGCTTCTTTTTCTTTTTGGTATTTTCCTCCATTAAACACATAGTGGAGGGCTCATTATTATTTTTCTCATTTGTACAGGAAGGGAAGTCAGGTTTGGCTTCCTGTTCTTCCTTTGTATAAGGGGTGAAGCTATCGCTTCTATTTTGCTCTGCTTCGAATGAAGGGGATACCTCATTTGTTTCTTCCTTTATTATGCACTCGGTTGAGATTTTGTTTCCCTCTTCTTCATTGGAGCACGGTTGTGTATTTTTTTCTGGTTCAACCATTTTGGTCTGTTTTTTCTTTTTCTTTCGTTTCTTTGCCACCTTTTTGGAGGGATCACATTTCTGTTCCTCCTTTATGCAGATAGAGTCATTGCTGATTACTTGCTCTGCTTGGCAAGGAATGGATGTCTCGGTTTTCTCTTCTTGTATACAGGTGGAATTATTGCCTATTTCTTGCTCTGATTGGCAAGGAATAGGGGCCTCCATTTTCTCCTCTTCTTGTATACAGATGGAGTTATCGCATATTTCTTGCTCTGATTGGCAAGGAATGGGGGCCTCAATTTTCTCCTCTTCTTGTACACAGATGGAGTCATTGCCTATTTCTTGCTCTGATTGGCAAGGAAGTAAGGCCTCAATTTTCTCCTCTTCTTGTATGCAAATAGTTGAGGTATACTTGACCTCTTCTTCACACATACAAGGTTGTGGCATATTTTCAGACTCAGCACTGCTGGTCTTTTTCTTCTTTCCTACTAGTCTCTTAAAAGCAGAAAAACAGCCACAATGTGTTTGTATCTTCTTCTTTTCATCTTTGTTTTTTGTTCTCTTAAATAATTTTGTTAAAGTAAAAGGAATATGTTTTATAAAAGAAAAGTTTCCAGCAGAGGCCATGGTTTACCCTAAACCTAAAGGGAGAAATAAAAATGATCATATATATAATTTATATTATTATTATTATGAAAGAAAGATCTACAAAAAACTACCAATTCCCATCCTTGTTAGTGTAATGTAGCAATAACAACTATGCACAAAAGTTTGCCGCATCCCTATGTACCAACAACATCAAATATTATCAGCGTATTAATGATAAACAATCATATTACATCCCACTTCTCATCTGCGCCATTCACTAAATTCGAATAGAATGACAAAACTGCTTGCAAAATGTGTATAACTGAGTAGGGTTTTTGGGATCATATACTGTATGCACTTTAGATTTATACTTTACTGTACATGCGCTCTATATAGGACGGTGCAGAGGATCGGGGATGTGAGCAGATAGACCCTGGATAGAAGGATAAAACCCCGTACTGGGGTACTTTTAGTGAATAGGAGCTCCGGCCCAGGGTTACATAAGTTTTTCCACAAGTTACTGAAATTGTATGTGTTTAGGGGCCCAATGATCCTGCTGCGGGGCCCAATAACCAATTATTGCACTGCTTTAAAGTCCAATAATTCAGTAAACCGATCCCAATTGAAACAGCTAATGCGACTCTATTATAATAAGCAAATAGTTGAATGAATGAATGTGCTAATTATTCAGTTTATTGGGAAGCAGTGGGATTTGCCCTAAGTATAAGCCCTACAATCCTTTCTACTCCTGCTTTGCACTGTTGTTGCTTGATATGGAAGTTACACATTTTTGCACATTTCTTAAACTGTTAGTAAATCTTAGTAGTTTATAAAACTATAAAACTTTATTTGGAAACGAATAGCCTAGTTTGTAATGAGTAATATATAGGATAATCAGTTCTGGAGCAAAACTTTCCTACAACTGTTGCTCAACTCTCCCAGTATATAGAGGTTCAGCTAAATTGATTTGTAAAACAAACTTACTAATCAATAAATCAAAAATACTTTTAATGGAAGTTTTCTAAAATCCACTCACCTCTGCCAGTCGCTGTGTCTTAATGCAGACTGATACACATGCAGCTGGGATGGTTAGCAACCCTTCCTGGGCATTGTGATGTCATAATGCCATGTCATGTGACTAAACAGTTGGGCGCAAAGTGTGTGTAACCTCTATAAGGACTAATGTGTTGGAATGTCATAGTATTGTCATGCACATATTGGTTTCTAATGATGATTCTAGACAAATTTGCGAATGATTTAAACCTCCAGTGTGCAACGAAGTATAATTATATATATAAACACAAATGTGACAATCAAAACATTAAAAAGAGATTGATGTATAATCATGTCACATTATAGTATCAAGGAAAGGTTTAAATTCTTTATTGCCACAATTATACAAGGATTTCCATTTATAGATCTGCTAAATTATTGTATAAATCATATTAACTAACAAGAAAAATACATTTTAAACTTTTCTAAAATCCACTCACCTCTGCCAGTCGCTGTGTCTTAATGCAGACTGATAAACATGCAGCCGTGAGGTTTATTAACCCTTCTTGGGCATTGTGATGTCATCATTTCTGTGTCACATGACACAACACTTTGGGCAAATTGTTTGCACCCCCTAAAACAACTGAAATCTCATTAGAGTAGCAAGATATTTTTAAATTGTCTTAAATTCCATTATACAAATACATTTACATATATGTACAATATGTAGTGATGATTATATAAATATTATGCAATCGTACAGATTTGCTAAATAAACATATATATAGTAGTGAATAGTAGTAAAAATGCCCTTTGTAAATGTATCTTGTTGGGAACACTTTGTAGAATGTAAATAAAAAGAGGATGGGGTGATTTGCAAGTGATTTAACCCCTATATTTTAATTACAAAATACTACAGATTTTATTGCTTTGTGTAAAATATATGTTAGTTTTAATTTTGACGCCGGCAATAAAAAGGTTGGGCATGGGGCATATTTCCCGCTGGGTTTAACCAGTTCTTATTTTAACAACCGTTTGGCAACTGATTTCTGACATTTTAAAAGTGAAAAGTGGTCCCATTCTTCCCCCAATGTAGGGTTTCAGCTGCTCAGCAGTTCGGGGTCTCGGTTGTCATGTTTTCTTTCCTAATTCACCAAATGTTTTCAAAGGGGGGACAGACTCTTTTACTATGGAGCCATGCTAGTGTAATACATGCAGAATGGGGTTTGGCATAGTCTTGCTGAAATAGGCACGGCCTTCCCTGAGAAAGATGCCATTTGAATGGCAGCAGGTGTTGCGCCAATACCTGTATATATGGTCCAGCATTAATGGCGCCTTCCCACGTGTGCAAGCTCCCCATTCCATCATGGAAGCTGCCATTTGTATTGTGTGCTGATAACAAAACAGATGGCCCTTCTCCTCATTCAGATTTGATTGGTCAGACCACAGGACAGTTTCCTACTTTGCCTCAATCCATCTTAAATGAGCTCGGGCCCAGAGAAGGTGGCAGTGTTTCTGGATCATGTTTATAAACAGTTGCTTCATTGCATGGGAGAGTTTTCATTTACATTTGTGGATAAATGAGTAACTGACTTCCCAGACAATGCTTTTTGGAAGTATTTCTGAGCCCATTTCCATTTCCAATAAAGAATCACTGGCTCTATTTTAATGCAGTGCTGCCCAAAGGCCAAAGATCACCACTGTCTAATATTGGGTTTCGGCCCTGTCCCTTTGCGCACGCACACAACGCGCATGTTGGCGAGTGTACACACGCACACAATTTTATTTTTTATCGCATCATTGTTTTTTTTGGCTGAATTTTTTGTATTGCCATTGCTTATAGCGTATTCGCCATCTGTACTGCGCAATACATTTTTTATGTTATTTCGGTGCGTTTATTACATTTTCTGTGATTTTGGTGCATTTGTATTCATTTTATTGCGTTTTTAGCCATTTTATTGCATTTTAATTTCTGCATAGGTGTTGTTCGTTGTTTTGACCGTACGGGTATGGGATCCCTTATCCGGAAACCCGTTATCCAGAAAGTTCCAAATTACAGAAAGGCCATCTCCCATAGACTCCATTATAATAATTCTAACTTTTAAAAATGATTTCCCTTTTCTCTGTAATAATAAAACAGTACCTGTACTTGATCCCAACTAAGATATAATTACCCCTTATTGGGGGCAGAACAGCCCTATTGGGTTTATTTAATGGTTAAATGATTCCCTTTTCTCTGTAATAATAAAACAGTACCTGTACTTGATCCCAACTAAGATATAATTAATCCTTATTGGAGGCAATAGTTTTTTAGTAGACTTAATTTATGGAGATCCAAATTACGGAAAGACCCCTTATCCGGAAAACCCCAGGTCCCGAGCATTCTGGACAACAGATCTCATACCCGTATAACTAATTTTCCCAAGCCAAAATACTCTGACTGTGATTCTGACTGCAGAGTACACTAGGCGAAAATAAAACCGTTGATTTTAGTGTTTTTTGGTGATTTTTCGCATTGTTCTGTGTTACTTGTCTTTGCCCATGGAAAAATTTTCTGTTATATATCGATTTGGGTGCCTCTTATACCACATAGTTTGGTAAATTTGTGCATATTGGGCGTCAAACTGTTCTGTAGGCCCCTGATGTTCATATTTAGAGAGTTTTACGTTGGTACGTTACTAAATGTGGGGTACATAATGGGGTAAAATGCAAGCTTTGTGGCGATTTTCAGAAATTTCATAAAAACCCTTATGTTTAGCTTAGCTTTGTAGTTTAGTAGTTTGCAGTAGAAAGATATATTTGCCCATTTTTATTTATGTCAGAATGTGTACTTTCAGAAAATACATGATTTTCTAGGGCCTCCGTACTGTTAGGGGGTCTTATGGCACATAATACACATGCCGGGAGCTTATATTGCAGTGGCCAGAGCGTCAGACCTGAAAATTCATCTGCATTATTTTCATTTGGGTGCCTCTGTACCCCACATAGTTTGGTAAATCTATGCATATTGGGCACCAAACTGTTCAGTAGGCCCCTGGCATTCATATTTACAATGTTTTCTTACAAATATCAGAATTTAGAACAAAATTGCTACATTTAGCTTAGCTTTGCTGTTTGGTGCTTTGCCATACAAAGACATATTCACCCATTTTAAATCCTTCCCTTGTGAGGATATTATTCCTGCCGTTCAGTGCAGATAATAGAAAAGTACTAGAACGGCGCGCAGTTCTCTCACAGCACCGGGTGTGCGGCGCGATTGGACAGTGTCAAAGTATCAGTATTCAGTTGCGCCACATGCCCAGCGCTATGAGATACATGCACGCCATTCTAGTACACAAGTCAGCAGAAAGCACTTAATATAATATAATGTTGATAATTATTGAGGGATAATCTCTCCTGAAGGGATGGATGGGACGGCTGCTGGGGTACAAATGTTTGCATATTATTAAATGAGTTCCGGTGCTGCTGTGCTGTAGGTACATAGACAAGAAAATGGGGCGAATGAAGATAAAAGCTCTAGTTTCAATTTCCCCATTTAAGTAAATGGGTGAAATTTGAATGGCTGTTGTTGGACCCTCCCACTTTGAGTCATCCAACAAATGTCGCTGTTTCATTCAGGGTGACCCCATGATTATGTTATTCAAGTTTGGGGGGTGTAGCTTCAAAGCTAGTGGCAGCAGTTTGAAAATCTTCCCTGTCAAAGTCAATGGGAAAATTGGGGTGTTCAGAGCGGCACCACGAAAAGATGTGAAGAAGTGTGGAGAGTTTGGGTGTTGTACCCCTAAAACTGTAGGAGGAGTAGTGTTTAGAAAATGGGGGCGCTAAGAAGGAGGAGAAGGAGAAAAAGCGGAAGAATAAGCTGAAGTGGAAGAACAGTCGGTGGGATTTTCAACCCAACATAATAATGTTTCCCCTATTGTAGAATATGAGTTTCATGACCTTATAAAGGCCGGGCTTCTAACTTTCAGTACAAGTTTGTTTCAAGGCATTTCACTAAGGCCACAACAGATACTTATATTTATTGAAATTGTAAACCCTTCAAATTTATATACCATTTATTGCTCATATGATTTATACTTGTTACAATCACGGTTATTTTGCTTTCGGTGTGGTTGGTCGCATTATATAGTTAGACGCACAAACTTGTGATTTTGCAATAATCATTGTTTAGGAGTCTCCTATAGTTCTTGGATTATTGCACATTTATTTCCCATGACGCTGGCATAAATATCATACAGATCCGTCGGGGCATTGGTTGACCTCATCGCCACCTTTCATGGTAGGAAGTGTTGGCATTAAGGAGCATCTGGGTATTTTGGTGAGGTCAGCATTGTTGGTTCAATCAGTCGATATATATTGGTCGGGTTCTGCGTGTGGATACAGGTTTATGATTTCAATTGCGCAAAGATGTGGTGTGCCAGCCTTTGATAAATCTCTGATGAGAGCGCAACCCACAGAGGAAACTTTCATTTTAGTTGCGGGTGTTGATCCCTGAGCATAATGAATGAGAAATGGGCCTAATTATTTTGCTGCATCTTTTTTAAATTCTTATGGGGGCTCAATATTGAATGTGATTTAGGGTAATGTTCACGATTAATTAAAGAAGAGTGAGACGCTGAGATAGTGTTAGATGTGTCTCTTAATTACCGTATATACTCGAGTATAAGCCGAGTTTTTCAGCACCAAAAATGTGAAAAAGTCACCCTCGGCTTATACTCGAGTATATGGATTTGAAGATGTAACTCTGCGGCATTTGTTTCGCGCGCAAACCCCAACAACCCCCCCCCCCCCCGTGGACGTATGTATGCCTTGATACTGCCAAGTCAAGTAGATAAGCCCCAAAAACAAAATCCCACATGTCTTAAAGGATAGGTGAGATTTCACCTGGTTGCATCTGGTAACAATCTGACCAACTTTACCAGTATTGGATGAAAGAGATACAATATCTTCTTAAAGAAGCCCAATATGTGTGTGTGTCTTCAACCATGATACGATGGGAGCGCACACAGCAGGATGGGAACACACACCGCAGGATTGCAAGTACTTGATACTTAGTATGGCAGCTTCCTTAGCCTTTCCAAAACTTGACAGTTAAAAAAAAAAAAAACTTAGCAGTAGCTGCTGCATTTTTCTCCCACCCCAGGTTTATACTCGCGTCAATAAGTTTTTCCAGTTTTCTTAGGTAAAATTAGGTACCTCGGCTTATATTTGGATCGGCTTATACTCTGTTTATACGGTAGTCAGGCGGGGTCAGTAACTATATGTACGTGGCCATAGCCCTGCATGTTTCAGTGAGGCCCAAATGCCTTCTGCCAGTGAGACTATATTCTGCCACTTTGTTACCTGGAAATGCCAAAGAAGAGGGGATTGCTGGATTGCAGAGAGGATGCTGTTTCTGCCTTGTCAATCCTTAAGGTTCCTTACTCTTTCCAAGTATGAAAGGCGGCAGCTCTAAAACGTAATCTCTGCCTCATCTTGTAATTTATTTGCCCTCTGACTTTCCTGGGAGTGACTGCATGTGGGTAACAAAGCACAACAAAGTGTCAGGGCAAGCAACAGAGAGGGCATTACAGGCGTAGCCCCTACTGCACAAGCTAATAATGGGAGATCAGTAGAGCCTTGTGCCCCCTACATGCTGGTCCATAGAGTGCAGAAAGACCCTATGGAAAAGCAGCCAGCAGCGTTGGGCCCTTGCTGTTTATAGGGCATCTTCCTCTTGTAATGATTTCATTTCCAATTTTATTACTGCTTTAGTGTCTGGTCTGATCCCCAGAGGCAGCACATTGGAAATGCAACACTGCTCCTTAAGATTAAAGGGGTCATTTACAACCCTGCAGGACTCAAGTAGCACCGAAATTGAAAATCCTCCTGCAGAGAAAAGCACCAGGGGGTGCAGCCCAGTCCTGCCATTGGGGCAGATGGTGGACAGGGCTGAGCAAGGGGGGCGGTGCCATCTACCTCTTCAAGCGTCCGCCTCATAATGACGCACAAGGTTGGGACAGTAGGGGGGCACCTGTGTGCCTTACCCACCCAAACTAGTCCCCTATCCAAACAGGTGTCTTTACTCTGAAACAGTGGCCAGAAAGTGGGCAAAGTGCAAAAACTGCCTTTTTTCACACCATTTGGGTTTATTGTAAATGAGCCCTATTTTATAGACTACCTTTTATGATTATTTAATGTACCATTTAAAATAATGCCAATTCCAAGTCGGAAAATGATTTAGTGTACTATATATTGGCAAGCATTGGGATAAGGTGACTGGCCCGTTCCACCCTAGTAAATAAATGGATGGGCACATGCACTATATAAATAAAGATATAGATTTAAATCGGTGCTGGATAGTGATTTATATATCATAGTAGATTGAGCAAACTCATTTACTACTGTCCCAGATTTCCATTGAAAATAAAAGGATGTATGAAAAGCAGAATAGAAGAATAATTGTTTTTCTGTAACAGAAAAATAATCTTAACTGCTTATAAATAGTTAGTTGTACCCCATACTGAATTACAGAATGCTGATGGTATCAGGGGTCCAGAGTGTAAATGTGGGATAGTGAGTATAGTAAGGCAAGATGGTATCAGGGGTCCAGAGTGTAAATGTGGGATAGTGAGTATAGTAAGGCAAGATGGTATCAGGGTGAGGTACCTGGGGATAGTGAGTATAGTAAGGAAGATGGTATCAGGGTCAGAGTGTAAATGTGGGATAGTGAGTAGTAAGGCAAGATGGTATCAGGGGTACTGAGTGTAACTGGGGGATAGTGAGTATAGTAAGGCAAGATGGTATCAGGGGTACAGAGTGTAACTGGGGGATAGTGAGTATAGTAAGGCAAGATGGTATCAGGGGTACAGAGTGTAACTGGGGGATAGTGAGTATAGTAAGGCAAGATGGTATCAGGGGTACAGAGTGTAACTGGGGGATAGTGAGTATAGTAAGCAAGATGGTATCAGGGGTACAGAGTGTAACTGGGGATAGTGAGTATAGTAAGGCAAGATGGTATCAGGGGTACAGAGTGTAACTGGGGGATAGTGAGTATAGTAAGGCAAGATGGTATCAGGGGTACAGAGTGTAACTGTGGGATAGTGAGTATAGTAAGGCAAGATGGTATTGGCGGGTATAGAGTATAACTGGGGGATAGAGAGTATAGCGGTAATCCTATACAAATTAGGCATCAAACTGTTCAGGGGCCCCGTGGCGCTGCCATTCATATTTTGGAGAAATGATGTTTTAAAATGTAAGGTGATGTTTAGGTGCTGCTTCAAAATGCTAATTTACAGAAAGTTTTGCAACTTAGTAGTTTGGAGTAGAAAGACATCGTTACCCCCGTTCAGATTCACCCTAAAGTGTAGTGTCCAAAAATATATGGCTTGTAACTTTACTGCACATAAAATGCAGTAAGTGTATTGATTTTGCAGTAGCTAAAGTGACCTATTGTATAAATTGTATGCACTATTGTGATGGAGTCTCTGTAGGCCGGATCCTTATGTAATGCTATACATACCGGCACCAAACTGCCCAGTGGCGCCCTGGCATTCATATTTAGGGGATTCAGACTGATAAAAGTAATAGTGACACGTTCCTATCAGCTATAAGTATTGGCTCCTGGTTCCAGTGGTACCGTACCCTGTAGGGGCACAGCACTTCCCTTTAGCCCGGCACATTAGCGGGACTTGCGCCTCAGTTTGAGCGGATACCTGCTTTCTCCAGATGGTGGCGCCGTTGGCACGCAGTTGTGTCAGGCGCATCACCATCTCTCCGGCTCAGTCATGTGGAATTGTAGGGGAGTAAAAAATGCTGAGTTTGGGCTAAAATACAACACGGTGACTTAAAATGGCCTAAAATGGCACTTTGTATGCCGCACTTCCACTTATAAATGACCCTGCTGCATTCTTGGTTTTACTTGTAGATTTGTTCCACTGTTATTAAGGGGGAAGTTGACCTTTAAAGTAGCAGTAAGTTTGATGTACACAGGGATATTCCAAAACAGTTTGCAGTTAGTCTTTTTTTCTAGCTTTTTTTTTAGCATTGCGGCTGGGTCTTTTAGCAGCTAGCTAGTTGCTAGGTCCAGTTTTCCCTAGCAACCCAATAGTGGTTTGAAAGAGAGAATGGAAAATGAATAGGAGAGAAATATTATTAGTAAAACCCTGACTTCAGCTCCTGCACAGGGTACAATGGCGCTACCCAAACAAAGCTGTACATGGGGTGGGTACGCAGGTTGGGTAACATCTTGCCCTACTGACGCCATCTTGTTCTGCTGAACCTATGTTACCTTCAGCTGCTGCTGTGCAGGAACCTTCTGTGCTTGGGGGAACTCGCATGAATGGTCCTGCAGCTCCAGTGGCTTTGGTACTACAACTCCCAGTACCCTGCATCCACCTTAAGGCAATGTTTTATGTACATAGTACATAGTATTAATGGGAAGGAGCACACACAGAGCAGGTGAACGCTGCTTGCTTAGACTTTATTTTAGTGTTGCCAGGATGCTTGAAATAGGTGCAGGTATCCCCAAAACTACAATAAAGTATAAGTAGAATGAAGCTGCTAGTTGTGTGCTCCATCTATGCTTGGCCCAGGGCACGGGCACTTGTTTGTCTGCTTGTACTGCCGTATATAAACTGCTCTGCCCGGCTAGTAATGGGGATCCCGTAGGTAGCAGCACCGGCGATTTTGTCTGGCAGTGGTGCTAATTCCTGGCACGCTATTGGCAAGCAGAGAACGGATCCCACTCTGTGCTGTTACCCCTCTGTACATTACTGGGGGCTATTCTTCATAACTAAATGATGAATAATAGCATGTAACAAACTGGAATACACACGCGTGGCACAGTATTAACCCTTTCTCCTCTGTAGGTTTACTTCTAGCAGTAATTGTGTTACTCTTCTATAAAACTGTTAGTAAGGTAAAAGAATTGTGTGTCAGTTTGGGGCAGAGATTGGACAGGGGGGGGCAACGCTGGCACATTAAAGTGAAAGAGTTACAGCCGGTGTATAATAAACGCAGGCCAAGTATCAGCCAATCCGCTGGCATGGGCCTGGGTGCCACACACACAGCGGGTAATAAGTCCCATCTGGCAGTAGCTTAAAGGTTTAGGCGGCAAAGCGAAATGTTAATGTAACGCCATGCTGGTGTTTGTATGCAGCAATGCTAGGAAGCTCTTTATTCTGCTCTTGTATACGGCGCGGTGCCACAGGGGTTCTGCCCGCTGCTGCTTCCTGGTGCCTCATTCAGTTGCACCTGGTTCAGATGGCACCGGCAGGACTAGGGATCCATATATTTTGAAAAGGGAATGGATTTGATACATACAAAAGAGTTACCTGTTTCAGAAGGATTTGCCTTCCCCTTAGTATGGGGGTTCCATAACATGGGTGGGTTCTGTGCTTTAATGCTCACCTGGCAATATTCTGTGTATCCAGGGAATATGGCTGCATAGTAACCCTACTACAGGAGCAGGTTTTGTACCCACAGGCACCTTCTCATCTGCCCAATGAATATTGTGTTGTGCATTTTACCCTTCAGTGATTTAGGCTCAGGGCTGGAGAGTGAGGGAAGGGGAGAGACAGTTTGCTCATGTGCATTACATTATTATTATTATTATTATTTATTTATAAAGCACCAACATATTCCACAGCGCTGTACAATAAGTAGGTTTCATACATTGGACATACAGAGTAAGATATAAAGCAATCAATAACCGATACAAGAGGTGAAGAGAGCCCTGCCCAAAAGAGCCTACAATCTACAAGGCATTTCCTATAGGGGAAGGCACCGGATGGGTCAGACTACTGTATGTAATGGGGAATGGGATCCGTTCCTCATACTGAATACGGCTGCAGTATATTGTAATATGGGCAATATCCCTATGCACTGAGATACAGTCAGAAAGATATAAGTAAGAAATATGGCAGATATTGGGGGCAGGCACAGCTCCCAGACAAGAGTAGGGCAAATTTTAGGGGCAGGCGCTGCTCCCAGTTAGGAATAGGGCAGATTTTAGGGGCAGGCGCTGCTCCCAGTCAGGAATAGGGCAGATATTAGGGGCAGGCGCTGCTCCCAGTCAGGAATAGGGCAGATATTAGGGGCAGGCGCTTCTCCCAGTCAGGAATAGGGCAGATATTAGGGGCAGGCGCTGCTCCCAGTTAGGAATAGGGCAGATATTAGGGACAGGCGCTGCTCCCAGTTAGGAATATTTAAGTCTCTACAAGTCAGATCCTTATGTAATGCTATGCGTACCGGGTATCAAACTGCCCAGTAGAGCCCTGGCATTCATATTTAGGGGATTCAGGCTGATTTACCTAATAGTTCTATAGGAGCACAGCACTTCCGTTTAGCCCGGCACAAAAATGTGCAAATTAACACATGCAGGGGAGGGGCAAGACTTATTGTATGTAGCATTAAAATTTGCTGTTGGGGAGGGGTCAGCTGTCGTGGCGGTTTGGCATTATAACTCTGTTATAATGTGACACTAGGCGGCGGGGAAACAATTCTGTTACAGCGCCTAAAGTAAAGGTGTGTAATGGGAACCTTCATTCTGCTGGCTGCTGCACCCTGGCAACAGAGCAAATGGGAAATAGCTCTGTTTTTTCTTAACCCTACATGTTTTGGGGGCATTAAGTATTATTAACATGTATTTGTAAACCGCCAACATATTCTGCAGGGTTGTACAATAAAAGCATGTATACATTAAACATACAAGAAACCATACAAACCAACCTATAACAAGTACAATAGCTATAGAGGGCCCGACCCAAAGGAGCTCCCATCTAAAGAAAGGTATTGGCACTAGTGATGAGCAAATCTATTCGTTATGCATGGATTCACAGTGAAATTATACATTTCGTAATTGGTAAAATTTTTCATTAAACTGGGACAAAAACTGACCACAACAAAAATAACAATGATTTTGATATATTTGGAGAAAATAGTTGTGTTAAAAAATAAAGTGCGTGAAAAAAGGCACAATAGTAAAATTGAGAAAAAAAACGCCCATTGACTGATTTGAGTGTGAAAAAAGTTGCACAGCAAAAAAAGTTGGCGGTAGGAATCCGAAAAACCACTCATTGACTTTAATGTGTTTGGAATGAGAATAAAAAGTATGTGAAAAAACATCACGTCAAAGTCAAGAATTACCATTTCACAAATTTTTACTTTTTTAGTTGTAATATTGGTGTGTAGGAAACAGGGTTTCTCCTGCTTGGGTGCTATTCTCATGCCTACCACAAGGAGGGGCTACTGAGAACATTTGGCAACACAAAAGATTTCTGAACTCTTTCTGAACTCTATCATGCTGAACTCTTCAGGTAAAACATAAGGCAGCCTTCAGGGGACCTGCTTTTTGGAAGGGTAAGAGGGTCTGGGGTTTCAGAGATCATTGTATGTAATAGGTTTGAAGCTATGGTTCTCACTGCTTCTCACTGTGTGTATAATTAGTGTAGTTTGTGTGGTGTTAACAAAATGTTTATTTCCCATTTTCCAATCACCCAGGCATTTCTGGAGTTAATGAACTGCTTATTCCTCATTTTCCAGCAACATTTTGGCATGTGTGGAGTTAATGGAATGCTTTTTGCCCATTTTGTAAGGATCGTACCGGCATGTATGGAGTTAATGGAGCGGAACATCAGGGTCGGGGCTCATTTCTGGCCAGACTATACAGGTGGGGGCACATACCATGAGCAGGAGAGAAGGAGGATCAGAGAGGAGCTGCAGGGGGTGAGTATGGGGAGAAATCCCTCTATATTAACTCTTAGCAGTGTGTTAGTTGTCTTAGCTCCCTGTTGTCTCTCTTATGCCCCCAGTAAATCTGCGCTACTGCCGGCGACTGCCCTCCTGAAAATGCTTTCCCATTGGCAATGTAAGGGAATGTAAATCAGTGGGGGGAAACATACGCGCTGCTTCGGGTTTCTCAAGTCGCCTAAAGATTTCCCAACTTAGGAAAGCCAAAGCACATTGTATGATAAGCTGCAGAATCTGTCTGAAGGATCTGAATCAGCAACTTAAATCTGCCTGTGTATGGCCACCTCTAGATAATGTAATAGGCAGACAAATGAGAGACAATGGGCACCTCCAGCCTGCAGATGGCAGCCTTAGGCAATCCTGAACTATAAGAAAACTCTTGTTTTCCTATTCCTTTTGAGCCCCTGGACATAAAAGACCACAGGGTTTACTAGCACCGTGCAGTGTGAAAAGTGCAAAAATGGACCCCAATTGGTTCTTTTTTTTTTTTTTATAATTTTCACACTGTGTGGTGTTTTACCTGTATTGCTGCAGCCTCTTGGATAAAGCACTGAATGCAGTAGGCGGGATAGGTGTAACCCGAAGTGCCCCCTAACTTGCACTGATTTGCTTGGACACAGAAGTTAGGAAGCGGCAAGAGATGAAGCCCAAATTGGGGCCCTTTTCTTATAGCCCACCCTAAGGTGTTAAGTGATCTTTTGCACCCTTTGGTTTGATAAATGACTCCATAAAAACTTCAGTCCCATATTGATTAATTCTCAAACCAACTGTGGGGCTGTACAGAGCCAGAATTATATCAATTGTTTCACTGTACAAATATTTATGGAGCTAACTGTATATTGCTTTAATATTACATGTATCCCATGGATATATATATATATATATAAGTAGGTTGTATAGTTTCAAAGAATTTATTTTCCCATTTGTACTGCCAAGTTGGGCTGAGTTTTCATTAGCGCATTAGTTGTCCTATCGCTCCCCTATGCTCTTAGAGTTAGGAGCATCCTCTCCCGGTATGTTTGTTTTATATTTTATTGTTTCCTTGTATCTTTCCCTACGATTTTTGTTTCTGGGTCTGTCTCTTGTGGATTCCCCACCACTATATATTTGCTACTTTCTTTTGACTTTTGGCAACCCTATAACGTTACTGGATTTTCTCTCTGTGTTGGTTATTTGCAATTCTGTAAAGACACTGCATTTACTCTCTTAGTCTGCCATTACCTTGGCTTTATGGTCACTCTTATCACTGGCTCTTTTCATTTTATCTATTTTTATTTTTATTTTTCTTAGTTGTTCATTTTTTCAATATGGGCATGTACTTCACTAGTCACTCCTGTCACTTGCTCATTACCTATTCAGTAACACATATATTGCGGTATGCAGCACTACACAAGATCAGTCTTCAGAACAATGTTTCTCCTTCCCGTCTTTCGCGACACGGTTTGGTACAAAAGCAGAGCGTGGGCAGGTACTATTCCTCCACGGGAGATGCTATAGGAACGCAGTGTTGGTTCATGTCCCACTTATTAATACTGGGCACTAACACCACACTCGCTGACCATTCTCCTCGGCTTTTTGTCCCGTAAGAGCTGGTTCTCTTATCGCTAGTTGCCCGTTATTTTATCTCTCTCTT
>NC_030684.2:32874465-32923590 GCF_000004195.4 Xenopus tropicalis | reverse complement strand
TGAGATCCCTTTTTATAAACTTTTCATTTGCCTTCCTTTCACCCAGTTGCTCTTGTTACATTATATTTAACTCTATGCTGGACTTATTTCCTCTTTTATCTTTCAGCATTTTAGCCGAAAAGGAAATCGGGCAGACGGTGAACCCAGACAACTTCATAGTGGATTTATACGCCACATTTACCACCAAATACCATCTTTTTTTTGTCTTGGAGTTTGTTGCAGGAGGAAGTCTGAGAACCCATCTGAAGATCTGTGGGCACTTCGACCTAGAGAGAGCTAAGTAAGTATAAATTAGGTGACTATTTGGGATTTTGTACATACAGCCGATGAGTTACAGGAGACTGAAGAGCAGGGGAGGATGAGAGAACTGGCAGTTATGCTACACTAAATATTAACATTCCTTTATGAAGGCACCATATAGTGATCAAGAAGTATTTTCCTTATCCTTGCAGGTTCTACGCTGCCTGTATACTCCTAGGCCTGGAGGCGATCCACATGAAGGATGTTGTTCACAGGTAAGAGTATATAAGGGGCTAGGTACCTTAGTGGTGAGTACAACCTGGAGTTTAATACCGGCTGCAAGTTAGCAGCAGTGCAGCTACAGGTTCAAAGTTACTTCTTGGAAGTCTAAGGGAAGGAAATAGGAGGCAGCATTTTTAAGCTTGGCTTATGACTCCAATGCTATGTCACAGCAGTTTTAATGTGTCATTATAATAGTTCCCTTTTGTTTCAATGCAGAGATTTAAAGCCAGGAAATCTCCTTATGGATAAGGACGGCTATTTAAAGATCGCCGATTTTGGCCTGGGCAAGACGGTAAGGGGCTCCTTGTATTATTATCGAGCACAAAGGGGGCTCATTTTGGGTTTACTCTGGCATAAATGCCTCAATAAAAATCACTAACAATTTGACTTTTTGAAGGAATTGGATATGGAGACCGAACAAACAGCATGGTTGGGTCTCCAGCTTATATGGCACCAGAGGTTGTGGGGAAAAAGGAGTACACAAGAGCCGTCGACTGGTGGGCTCTCGGAGTCATCACGTACGAAATGCTCCTCGGGAAGGTAAGCGCAAACTGCCACTGACCAGTTATAAGAGGAAGTGACATACACATATTGTTATTTATCTAACCTCATAAAGCACTCTTTATAATACACCTGGTCCCCCAATATATTCTTATTAAACATTACAGAGACCCTTCGATGGACATAACAACAGCTGCTTATGTGAATATATCGAGGAGGCGGAACCGCACTTCCCAGAGTCGCTGGAACCAGTAGCAGTGAGCTTCATATCAGAGGTAAGTAGCGCTGAGCTATCAGTTGGTTGCAGTCAGCTCTTTAGCTCAGCAACCACTTTCTCAATCTCCTGGGGTCCCCCATGCTTCTGTACGTGTAACTGCCATTTTCTGTTCTTGTAGCTCTTGAACAAGAATCCCGAGGAGCGACTGGGTTCTACCGAAGGAGATGCAGCTGATGTAGCCGAACATCCCTTCTTTAACGTAAGTCCTCTGTCTGTATTATCATAATCATTCTAAGATCTTCTGGCTATACCCTCGGATACTATCTGCGAGGTACAGTCCTCTCATATCCTCAGCTTTCTGAAGAACCTCTAATAATCAGCATTTTTATGGTGCATATGTTGCAGAACATAGTCTGGGATGACATACTGGAAAGGAAGGCGACGGCTCCGTTCATACCCAGCCTCGACGGACCGGAGGATGTCACCTATTTTGAAGAGGAGTTTACTAAGCTGTCAGCCAATCTGACGCTGCCGAAAGGACCTTCTGCCGAAATGGAAATTCCGATCGAAGAAGCCTTTCAGGACTTCACCTATTCGGCATTTTAAGTCCTAATACAATCATAGGTAAGAAAGGGCCCGAGTACAAAGACAAGCAGCACAAATACAAAGAAAAAATGTTTTTCATTAGGATTCCTTACATTATGGGGTACCGATCACAACACAGCTGGTTATGGGAAGAAGGCACACTGGGTAACTGCAGGAAAAAGGGGAGTCTTTGGGAATATTGAGGTGATCCCTGAGATAATTGCAATTCTGCAATTACGTGCAATGTGTAAGCACAAAAAAAAATAAAACATGTAAATCCCATGCAGCCAGAACCTGTTGAGATGCCAATGAAAAGCATGGGAAGTGTATCCCTTAAGCGTTACAGTGTTTTTACAGTAATATCACTTGCTAAGATGAAAAATGCGTGGATTGAGTTTGAAGTTTAATCTTTTGTTTTTGCAGACGGGTCTCGGAAGCGTTCAGAAAAGGCAACTCAAACAACACCAGCAGCAGTTTCCTAAAATTCCAAACACTGCTGTACCGCCAGTTAGGTAACTCCTCTTCAAAATCACAATTCCACCAGTGATGACCCTTCCATGCGCTACCGCCGTTCCACCAGTAGCATTTTCAGGTAAAGACCAGCAATGCATCTCCTTCTCTCCACCAGCCGCATCTTCTCTTTCACACACCTCAGTTGTGCCTTAATTCCATCTGCCATAACTTAACCAGCAGTGTATGCCCTTACTTCCACAGCAATTCCACCAGCAGCTTATGCCCATCCTTCCATTTTAATTCCACCAGCGATGCCTCCCTTGCCAAATACTGCCCTTCCACCAGTGGTGCCTCCCATGCCACAATTCACCAACAGTGCCTCCCCTGCCGCCCACCACACTTCCGCCAGCAGTGCCTCACCTGCCACCCACCGCAGTTTCACCAATGGTAACTTCTTCAACAAGATATGGCATCATAAACATGAGCTACTCAGTAGGCTCTGCATTCCTTTTCACTCCATCCCTCAGACTGCAGAAGCCGGGGTCTGTAGGCTGCATGGGGTCCAATGGAATGGAAGGGAATGCAGCTTTCACTTGTAGCTTCATGGCACCCATGTGTATGCTGTCATATCTCTGTTTGCCTCACCAGCAGTGCCTCCCATTGCATTCCACCTTTTCTTTCGCTTAAGCTCCACCAGCAGTGCCATCCCTTACACTCACCCCAGTTCCACCAGTGCCTCTTGTTTCAATCAGATATGGCACCATAAAAAAGAGCGCAGGTAAGTACTGCAAAATCATTCACTCCACACAAACAGACATTCAGTCCACACAAACACGCATTCACTCCACACAAACACACTATAATCACTACAGAAACTTGCACTTTTAATGCCCGTCTCCTCTATTCAGGAGGCTCCTCCAGTCAGAAGTCTCCCTCCATAGGCTGTGTGAGGGTATATATACAATACCACAGTCCTCAGCGCTCTAAAATTGGTGTAATCTCCAATCCTGTGTGAATCATAAGTCCAATCAAGTGTATGTGTCGAAAACTTCCTGCAGCTCCGCTTCAGATCAACCCCTTTGACTGGGTCCCAAAGACGAATTCAGCAATACATACAGACGGAGCGCATGTGTAAAGAAAAAATATACAATAGTGCAACAGAGTACATATAGAGGAGATCCTTCTCCAAAACGTAACTAAACAGTGTAACAGTTTAAAAGAGAAAGTTTGTGCTCATTTAATTTACACTAACACCCAAGTGCGGTACTGCAAACTGCTTACCAGATGGCAGTATAGATGTAGCAGACGAATTTATGTATCCAATAGCGGCATCTAACTAGATGGATGAAAGTAGCATTCTTGATGAACCTCGCAACTGTATCCTCATGTGAAGTTAGTCTGATTGCAGAGTGTCGCTGTATCCTCAGTGAGGCACAAAAGGGGAGACAGCAACTGGTGCAATATTATTTATTATAAAAGCTCAAATAAAAGAATAAAACTTACAATTTACGAGGTAACACAAGCTCTGTGTTACCTCGTAATTTGTAAGTTTTATTCTTTTATTTGAGCTTTTATAATAAATAATATTGCACCAGTTGCTGTCTCCCCTTTTGTGCCTCACTGAGGATACAGCGACACTCTGCAATCAGACTAACTTCACATGAGGATACAGTTGCGAGGTTCATCAAGAATGCTACTTTCATCCATCTAGTTAGATGCCGCTATTGGATACATAAATTCGTCTGCTACATCTATACTGCCATCTGGTAAGCAGTTTGCAGTACCGCACTTGGGTGTTAGTGTAAATTAAATGAGCACAAACTTTCTCTTTTAAACGGTTACACTGTTTAGTTACGTTTTGGAGAAGGATCTCCTCTATATGTACTCTGTTGCACTATTGTATATTTTTTCTTTACACATGCGCTCCGTCTGTATGTATTGCTGAATCCCTCCATAGGCTGCACTTCATCAGTCCCTTGCCCTGCTGGGTTCTGGAGGGAGAGAGAAACTTCCCCACAGTACCCAGTCTGATAGTCAGTGCATGGGGACTGTCAGGTATAATCAAGAGCTGTGCCGGGGAAAGCTGCTCTGTCTCTCCAGAAACCAGCTCCCCAAGGGACTGTCGGGGAATGGAGTGCAACCTGTGCTGAAAGCCTCCTGACTGGAGAAATCACACGCATAATATATATTTTCTGACTTACAAACTGAACAGGACAGGCTTCTCTGACTTTTTCTTCCTCTGACCTACCTACACACATATCAGCACACTGGCACAGATACACATTTAGATAATAAGACAAACACTTTCATCCCACGGACATGACTGTCTTTCCTCCCCCCCACCAAAATATGCCCTTATGACATACCCACACATGCACCGCTCTACATATTTACACACACACACACGTGAGTCACAGCTGACAGCAGGGGCAAGCAGTACCATACTGGGGAGTGGATCATCAGGGGATACAGCTGAATATCCCTGCAGCGGGGACAGAGACAGTACAGGGAAGTGGCCGACACCAACCTCAGGACACAGAGCAGCACATCATGATCCATATTTCATCTGGTTATTTATGTGTATTTCTACTGAATATTTCTCCATCTGTCGCTCTGTCACTCATGTCACTTAAAAAGGAATATGGCTAAATACACACAAGTACCTTTATGCCACTGAATGGATCCTGCATTCGTTTTCACCCCGTCCCTCAGACTGCAAAAGCCGGGGTTTGCAGGCTGCCTGGGGTCGGAATGGAATGCAGCATTCACCTGTGGTTTTAATGGCTGCCATATTCCCATCTGTTTCCCTTCCTCTCAACACAGATCCACCAGTGGTGCCTCTTCATTCACCCACAATGTGGCTTTATACACAGAAGCACCCTTACGCTACTTGGTATACGGTGCTTTTCTTTCCACTCCATCCCACAGACTGCAGAAGCCGGGGTCTGCGGGCTGCCTGGGGTTCAATGGAATGGAAGGGAATGCATCATTCACCTAGCAGCTAATGGCGCTCATGTGTATCCTGCCATATTGCTTTCTTTTTCTCTCAACCTGCTTGCCCTGATTCATTATGGCGCATTGATCCTGGGAGCATATCCGACTGCCGTTAAGGAGTCAGGAAGGAATTTTCCCTCATGAAGCAGATTGGCCCTTAGCTTCTGATAGGGTTTTGCCTTCCTCAGGACCAAAAAGCCCAATTTTTATTACCAATAAAGCTGTGACTTACACAGATTAAACACAAAGCTGCTGTGTGTGTCTTTATTCTGGATATTGGGGAGCTGGGGGGTAAATTATTTGGTAGGGGTAACATACACAGGAATAGAGATGGTGAAAATAAATTAAATGAAGAAATACGGAAAATACAAAAAAAATCCACATGATCAAAGCTCTAGCAGTGTCAAAGTAGAGAATAACAGGACAATTCCAAGATGCTCCACTCACATCTTGGTCTAGTTTAACCTACAAGTCAAAGTTCTGTGCACATTCAGGCTCTGGAGAAATCTAGTTCACCCTAAAAAGTAATTGGCCAGTTACTTAGATCCTCTGCATACACTGGGGCATATGATTGGGAGACTTCAGCCTGGAAGTGTGCAATGGCGTACTGGCCAACAGCTAGCAAGTCAATGGGAATCTCAGATGAAGAGGGAAATAAGGAGGACAGGGGTCTAAAAAGAAAGCTAGCACAAAAGAAGGGCAGGGTTAAGTGAATAAACAGAAACAGGAAGGTAAAAGTGTGGAAAGCAACACTACGGTTTGGGCTTGATGGGAAAAGGTGAAATTAAAAGCAGTTTGTGAAGAAAGAAGTGGAAAAAATAAAGAAAAATTGGTTAAATCTCCCCTGAATGCCTTCCCACCAGCAATAAAGTAAATCGCTAGTGGGAAGGCATATGTGGCGCTTGGTTAACACTGCCAGTCGATGTTCGGCCACTGAACAGATTGATCTCCAATGTGCAAAGGTTCATCAAAATACACGGCACTTAGAGACCCCAAAATACACCTTGTGCATACTAATTTTATGGCTTAGATTTACCTAATTCATAACCACATGAGCATGTGTTGAAAAAAATATACAGGTATGGGATCCCTTATCCGGAAACCCATTATCCAGATAGCTCCGAATTACGGAAAGCCCGTCTCCCATAGACTCCATTTTAATCAAATACAGGTATCGGACCCATTATCCAGAATTTCTAATCTGTAATTTGGATCTCCATATCTTAAGTCTTAAAGAATCAATAAAACAGTAATTAAACCCTATGGGATTGTTTTGCATCCAATAAGGATTAATTATATCTTAGTTGGGATCAGTTACAAGGTACTGTTTTATTACTAAAGAGGAAAAATGAAATCAGTTTTAAAATTCTGAATTATTTCATTAAAATGGAGTCTATGGGAGAAGGGCTTTCCGTAATTCGGAGCTTTCTGGATAACGGGTTTCCTGATAAGGGATCCTATACCTGTACTTCAGAATTTTACTGATTCCTTTTTCTTTGTAGTAATAAAACAGTACCTTGTAATTGATCCCAACTAAAATATAAATAATCCTTATTGGAAATAATAAATCAATCCTATTGGGTTTAATTAATGTTTTATTAATTGATTTTTTAATATTAAAGGGACAGTAACACCACAAAATGAAAATGTATAAAAGTAATTACTATATAATGTAATGCTGCCCTGTACTGGTACAACTGGTGTGTTTTCCTAAGAAAGACTACTATAGTTTATATAATAAAGCTTCTGTGTAGCCACAGGGGCAGCCATTTACAGGAGAAAAGGCACAGATTACTTAGCAGATAACAGATAAAACCCCATTATATTCTACAAAGCTTATCTGTTATCTGCTATGTAACCTGTGCCTTTTCTCCTTTTTCCCAGCTTCAATGGCTGCCCTCGTGTTGACATAGCAGCTCATTTATGTCAACTATAGTAGCGTTTCTGTTGCAAACTTACCAGTTTTACCAGCGTAGGGCAACTGTACATTATATTTATATAATTATTATTATTATATTATATTTGCCTCATTTATCTTGCACAATGTCTTACATGCGTTCAGTGTTGGACTGGATCAGCAGGACCCCGGAAAAAACATGGTGGATCCGGGCCCTGCCAACCCAGTCCTGCTCCCAGAGCCGCCGTGCAGTTGGGGGGCAATCCCGGGTCTGGTGGCTGTTTAGCTGTTAGGGGGGCCCGGGCGCTCTGCACCTACTGGATTAGCTGGGCCTCCCTGCTGTCAGTGAGCTGCACACCTCAGAAGGGGGAGCAGGAGCTCCGGTGCCTGCATGTCCTGTACTCTACACAGCTTTCCGTACTATGTAGGGGAAAGTAAAAGCCACACAGGGATTGGATAGGCTGGAGGAGAAGTTCAAACTTCACCCATCCAATCCCTCTTTGGCTCTACCGGACTTTCCCCTACACAGTACGGAAAGCTGTGTAGAGTACACAATATGCAGGCACCGGAGCTCCTGTCCTCCCTTCAAAAGTATTGCAAAATGTAAGAGCGCACACCTTCTCTTGTAATAAATAATGGAGGCGCAAAGACATTGGAGAAAACCCATTTAGTAACTCCAAAAATAATCAAAAGGGCAAAAAGTATCTGCACATAGTATTTGGCTGTCGGGTCAGTGACCCCCATTTGAAAGCTGGAAAGATGAAGAAGTGGAAGGCAAATAGTGTGAAAAATAAAAAAATTAATTAATGAAGACCAAGGGCAAAGTTGCTTGAAATAGGACATTCTATAACATACTAAAAGTTAATGTAAAAGTGACCCACCCCGTTAACTATCAGGAGTTATCAGCCTTCTCACAACAATGGTCCCAAAAGGAATCGTCTCACCAAAATGTCTCGTTATTGGGAATCTATAGTGATCCTGAGTGGATCTGAATAGTTCAAGCCAGGCCCAGGGGGAACATCGGGACCAGACCTGATTTGAGTATTTATTCAACTCCAAGAGTGGCTTACTCACTGTGGGCAAGAATCGTAAGAACCGTATATGCCTAGTGGTGGATCTTATGGGAAGATGAGTACGTGCACCAACATTTTAATAGGAATAAAACAGCACGTTTCGCTGTCAATGAGAAGCTTTATCAATGCACTTCAGTATAACATCACAAGATAATCTGCATCAGCTGATATGAGATTGAAAGCGAGGCACCGTAAAAAGATGGTAGGTAACTGGCATCAGAAGTAAAGGGTCAAAACGGCTCAATTTCTTTGAACGGCACTATTGTCACATCAGTAAGTGGTGCCGCTCCTGCACGAACAGAACAACGGTATGCGCTGTATGAACTGCGCGCTCTGTAGCGTGTCAGTCCGTATGGGGCGTTTTGTTGCAGTAGCGTCACCGTGCACAACCCTGTGAATTAGGGTGGCAGAGGGTTAACAAATCAACCAATAAAATAGTCACGACAACGATAAACCAAAACTCAGTTGCTTGTCGCAACCCATAGGTAGTGTGGGTTTGTATTAGTATAGTAGTGCCCCACAGAACCCAGCTCAGGTCACTGTGTCACATCTTTAAAATTTGGGATAAAGCATGGAGGTCAGATGAGATAAACTGGGTGGATTACCCGTATAATGCGCATGTTGTTATCCCTGCACAGGTCCTGAGGTGAAACAGGCAGCGTAATAAGGGCACTAGCGATAAGAGAACCAGCTCTTACGGGACAAAAAGCCGAGGAGAATGGTCAGCGAGTGTGGTGTTAGTGCCCAGTATTAATAAGTGGGACATGAACCAACACTGCGTTCCTATAGCATCTCCCGCTGGAGGAATAGTACCTGCCCACGCTCTGCTTTTGTACCCAAACCGTGTCGCGAAAGACGGGAAGGAGAAACATTGTTCTGAAGACTGATCTTGTGTAGTGCTGCCATACCGCAATATATGTCGTTACTGAATAGGTAATGAGCAAGTGACAGGAGTGACTAGTGAAGTACATGCCCATATTGAAAAAATGAACAACTAAGAAAAAATAAAAAATAGAAATAAAATGAAAAGAGCCAGTGATAAGAGTGACCAATAAAGCCAAGGTAATGGCAGACTAAGAGAGTAAATGCAGTGTCTTTACAGAATTGCAAATAACCAACACAGAGAGAAAATCCAGTAACGTTATAGGGTTGCCAAAAGTCAAAAGAAAGTAGCAAATATATAGTGGTGGGGAATCCACAAGAGACAGACCCAAAGAAACAAAAATCGTAGGGGAAAGATACAAGGAAACAATAAAATATAAAACAAACATACCGGGAGAGGATGCTGCCTAACTCTAAGAGCATAGGGGAGCGATAGGACAACTAATGCGCTAATGAAAAACTCAGCCCAACTTGGCAGTACAAATGGGAAAATAAATTCTTTGAAACTATACAACCTACTTATATATATATATATATATATCCCATGGGATACATGTAATATTAAAGCAATATTACAGTTAGCTCCATAAATATTTGTACAGTGAAACAATTGATATAATTCTGGCTCTGTACAGCCCCACAGTTGGTTTGAGAATTAATCAATATGGGACTGAAGTTTTTATGGAGTCATTTATCAAACCAAAGGGTGCAAAAGATCACCTTAACACCTTAGGGTGGGCTATAAGAAAAGGGCCCCAATTTGGGCTTCATCTCTTGCCGCTTCCTAACTTCTGTGTCCAAGCAAATCAGTGCAAGTTAGGGGGCACTTCGGGTTACACCTATCCCGCCTACTGCATTCAGTGCTTTATCCAAGAGGCCTGCAGCAATACAGGTAAAACACCACACAGTGTGAAAAATTATAAAAAAAAAAAAAAGAACCAATTGGGGTCCATTTTTGCACTTTTCACACTGCACGGTGCTAGTAAACCCTGTGGTCTTTTATGTCCAGGGGCTCAAAAGGAATAGGAAAACAAGAGTTTTTCTTATAGTTTCAGGATTGCCTAAGGCTGCCATCTGCAGGCTGGAGGTGCCCATTGTCTCTCATTTGTCTGCCTATTACATTATCTAGAGGTGGCCATACACAGGCAGATTTAAGTTGCTGATTCAGATCCTTCAGACAGATTCTGCAGCTTATCATACAATGTGCTTTGGCTTTCCTAAGTTGGGAAATCTTTAGGCGACTTGAGAAACCCGAAGCAGCGCGTATGTTTTCCCCCCACTGATTTACATTCCCTTACATTGCCAATGGGAAAGCATTTTCAGGAGGGCAGTCGCCGGCAGTAGCGCAGATTTACTGGGGGCATAAGAGAGACAACAGGGAGCTAAGACAACTAACACACTGCTAAGAGTTAATATAGAGGGATTTCTCCCCATACTCACCCCCTGCAGCTCCTCTCTGATCCTCCTTCTCTCCTGCTCATGGTATGTGCCCCCACCTGTATAGTCTGGCCAGAAATGAGCCCCGACCCTGATGTTCCGCTCCATTAACTCCATACATGCCGGTACGATCCTTACAAAATGGGCAAAAAGCATTCCATTAACTCCACACATGCCAAAATGTTGCTGGAAAATGAGGAATAAGCAGTTCATTAACTCCAGAAATGCCTGGGTGATTGGAAAATGGGAAATAAACATTTTGTTAACACCACACAAACTACACTAATTATACACACAGTGAGAAGCAGTGAGAACCATAGCTTCAAACCTATTACATACAATGATCTCTGAAACCCCAGACCCTCTTACCCTTCCAAAAAGCAGGTCCCCTGAAGGCTGCCTTATGTTTTACCTGAAGAGTTCAGCATGATAGAGTTCAGAAAGAGTTCAGAAATCTTTTGTGTTGCCAAATGTTCTCAGTAGCCCCTCCTTGTGGTAGGCATGAGAATAGCACCCAAGCAGTAGAAACCCTGTTTCCTACACACCAATATTACAACTAAAAAAGTAAAAATTTGTGAAATGGTAATTCTTGACTTTGACGTGATGTTTTTTCACATACTTTTTATTCTCATTCCAAACACATTAAAGTCAATGAGTGGTTTTTCGGATTCCTACCGCCAACTTTTTTTGCTGTGCAACTTTTTTCACACTCAAATCAGTCAATGGGCGTTTTTTTTCTCAATTTTACTATTGTGCCTTTTTTTCACGCACTTTATTTTTTAACACAACTATTTTCTCCAAATATATCAAAATCATTGTTATTTTTGTTGTGGTCAGTTTTTGTCCCAGTTTAATGAAAAATTTTACCAATTACGAAATGTATAATTTCACTGTGAATCCATGCATAACGAATAGATTTGCTCATCACTAGTGCCAATACCTTTCTTTAGATGGGAGCTCCTTTGGGTCGGGCCCTCTATAGCTATTGTACTTGTTATAGGTTGGTTTGTATGGTTTCTTGTATGTTTAATGTATACATGCTTTTATTGTACAACCCTGCAGAATATGTTGGCGGTTTACAAATACATGTTAATAATACTTAATGCCCCCAAAACATGTAGGGTTAAGAAAAAACAGAGCTATTTCCCATTTGCTCTGTTGCCAGGGTGCAGCAGCCAGCAGAATGAAGGTTCCCATTACACACCTTTACTTTAGGCGCTGTAACAGAATTGTTTCCCCGCCGCCTAGTGTCACATTATAACAGAGTTATAATGCCAAACCGCCACGACAGCTGACCCCTCCCCAACAGCAAATTTTAATGCTACATACAATAAGTCTTGCCCCTCCCCTGCATGTGTTAATTTGCACATTTTTGTGCCGGGCTAAACGGAAGTGCTGTGCTCCTATAGAACTATTAGGTAAATCAGCCTGAATCCCCTAAATATGAATGCCAGGGCTCTACTGGGCAGTTTGATACCCGGTACGCATAGCATTACATAAGGATCTGACTTGTAGAGACTTAAATATTCCTAACTGGGAGCAGCGCCTGTCCCTAATATCTGCCCTATTCCTGACTGGGAGCAACGCCTGCCCCTAATATCTGCCCTATTCCTGACTGGGAGCAGCGCCTGCCCCTAAAATCTGCCCTATTCCTAACTGGGAGCAGCGCCTGCCCCTAAAATTTGCCCTACTCTTGTCTGGGAGCTGTGCCTGCCCCCAATATCTGCCATATTTCTTACTTATATCTTTCTGACTGTATCTCAGTGCATAGGGATATTGCCCATATTACAATATACTGCAGCCGTATTCAGTATGAGGAACGGATCCCATTCCCCATTACATACAGTAGTCTGACCCATCCGGTGCCTTCCCCTATAGGAAATGCCTTGTAGATTGTAGGCTCTTTTGGGCAGGGCTCTCTTCACCTCTTGTATCGGTTATTGATTGCTTTATATCTTACTCTGTATGTCCAATGTATGAAACCTACTTATTGTACAGCGCTGTGGAATATGTTGGTGCTTTATAAATAAATAATAATAATAATAATAATAATAATAATGTAATGCACATGAGCAAACTGTCTCTCCCCTTCCCTCACTCTCCAGCCCTGAGCCTAAATCACTGAAGGGTAAAATGCACAACACAATATTCATTGGGCAGATGAGAAGGTGCCTGTGGGTACAAAACCTGCTCCTGTAGTAGGGTTACTATGCAGCCATATTCCCTGGATACACAGAATATTGCCAGGTGAGCATTAAAGCACAGAACCCACCCATGTTATGGAACCCCCATACTAAGGGGAAGGCAAATCCTTCTGAAACAGGTAACTCTTTTGTATGTATCAAATCCATTCCCTTTTCAAAATATATGGATCCCTAGTCCTGCCGGTGCCATCTGAACCAGGTGCAACTGAATGAGGCACCAGGAAGCAGCAGCGGGCAGAACCCCTGTGGCACCGCGCCGTATACAAGAGCAGAATAAAGAGCTTCCTAGCATTGCTGCATACAAACACCAGCATGGCGTTACATTAACATTTCGCTTTGCCGCCTAAACCTTTAAGCTACTGCCAGATGGGACTTATTACCCGCTGTGTGTGTGGCACCCAGGCCCATGCCAGCGGATTGGCTGATACTTGGCCTGCGTTTATTATACACCGGCTGTAACTCTTTCACTTTAATGTGCCAGCGTTGCCCCCCCCTGTCCAATCTCTGCCCCAAACTGACACACAATTCTTTTACCTTACTAACAGTTTTATAGAAGAGTAACACAATTACTGCTAGAAGTAAACCTACAGAGGAGAAAGGGTTAATACTGTGCCACGCGTGTGTATTCCAGTTTGTTACATGCTATTATTCATCATTTAGTTATGAAGAATAGCCCCCAGTAATGTACAGAGGGGTAACAGCACAGAGTGGGATCCGTTCTCTGCTTGCCAATAGCGTGCCAGGAATTAGCACCACTGCCAGACAAAATCGCCGGTGCTGCTACCTACGGGATCCCCATTACTAGCCGGGCAGAGCAGTTTATATACGGCAGTACAAGCAGACAAACAAGTGCCCGTGCCCTGGGCCAAGCATAGATGGAGCACACAACTAGCAGCTTCATTCTACTTATACTTTATTGTAGTTTTGGGGATACCTGCACCTATTTCAAGCATCCTGGCAACACTAAAATAAAGTCTAAGCAAGCAGCGTTCACCTGCTCTGTGTGTGCTCCTTCCCATTAATACTATGTACTATGTACATAAAACATTGCCTTAAGGTGGATGCAGGGTACTGGGAGTTGTAGCACCAAAGCCACTGGAGCTGCAGGACCATTCATGCGAGTTCCCCCAAGCACAGAAGGTTCCTGCACAGCAGCAGCTGAAGGTAACATAGGTTCAGCAGAACAAGATGGCGTCAGTAGGGCAAGATGTTACCCAACCTGCGTACCCACCCCATGTACAGCTTTGTTTGGGTAGCGCCATTGTACCCTGTGCAGGAGCTGAAGTCAGGGTTTTACTAATAATATTTCTCTCCTATTCATTTTCCATTCTCTCTTTCAAACCACTATTGGGTTGCTAGGGAAAACTGGACCTAGCAACTAGCTAGCTGCTAAAAGACCCAGCCGCAATGCTAAAAAAAAGCTAGAAAAAAAGACTAACTGCAAACTGTTTTGGAATATCCCTGTGTACATCAAACTTACTGCTACTTTAAAGGTCAACTTCCCCCTTAATAACAGTGGAACAAATCTACAAGTAAAACCAAGAATGCAGCAGGGTCATTTATAAGTGGAAGTGCGGCATACAAAGTGCCATTTTAGGCCATTTTAAGTCACCGTGTTGTATTTTAGCCCAAACTCAGCATTTTTTACTCCCCTACAATTCCACATGACTGAGCCGGAGAGATGGTGATGCGCCTGACACAACTGCGTGCCAACGGCGCCACCATCTGGAGAAAGCAGGTATCCGCTCAAACTGAGGCGCAAGTCCCGCTAATGTGCCGGGCTAAAGGGAAGTGCTGTGCCCCTACAGGGTACGGTACCACTGGAACCAGGAGCCAATACTTATAGCTGATAGGAACGTGTCACTATTACTTTTATCAGTCTGAATCCCCTAAATATGAATGCCAGGGCGCCACTGGGCAGTTTGGTGCCGGTATGTATAGCATTACATAAGGATCCGGCCTACAGAGACTCCATCACAATAGTGCATACAATTTATACAATAGGTCACTTTAGCTACTGCAAAATCAATACACTTACTGCATTTTATGTGCAGTAAAGTTACAAGCCATATATTTTTGGACACTACACTTTAGGGTGAATCTGAACGGGGTAACGATGTCTTTCTACTCCAAACTACTAAGTTGCAAAACTTTCTGTAAATTAGCATTTTGAAGCAGCACCTAAACATCACCTTACATTTTAAAACATCATTTCTCCATAAATATGAATGGCAGCGCCACGGGGCCCCTGAACAGTTTGATGCCTAATTTGTATAGGATTACCGCTATACTCTCTATCCCCCAGTTATACTCTATACCCGCCAATACCATCTTGCCTTACTATACTCACTATCCCACAGTTACACTCTGTACCCCTGATACCATCTTGCCTTACTATACTCACTATCCCCCAGTTACACTCTGTACCCCTGATACCATCTTGCCTTACTATACTCACTATCCCCCAGTTACACTCTGTACCCCTGATACCATCTTGCCTTACTATACTCACTATCCCCCAGTTACACTCTGTACCCCTGATACCATCTTGCCTTACTATACTCACTATCCCCCAGTTACACTCTGTACCCCTGATACCATCTTGCCTTACTATACTCACTATCCCCCAGTTACACTCAGTACCCCTGATACCATCTTGCCTTACTATACTCACTATCCCACATTTACACTCTGGACCCCTGATACAATCTTGCCTTACTATACTCACTATCCCACATTTACACTCTGGACCCCTGATACCATCTTGTCTTACTATACTCACTATCCCACATTTACACTCTGGACCCCTGATACCATCAGCATTCTGTAATTCAGTATGGGGTACAACTAACTATTTATAAGCAGTTAAGATTATTTTTCTGTTACAGAAAAACAATTATTCTTCTATTCTGCTTTTCATACATCCTTTTATTTTCAATGGAAATCTGGGACAGTAGTAAATGAGTTTGCTCAATCTACTATGATATATAAATCACTATCCAGCACCGATTTAAATCTATATCTTTATTTATATAGTGCATGTGCCCATCCATTTATTTACTAGGGTGGAACGGGCCAGTCACCTTATCCCAATGCTTGCCAATATATAGTACACTAAATCATTTTCCGACTTGGAATTGGCATTATTTTAAATGGTACATTAAATAATCATAAAAGGTAGTCCATCAAATAGGGCTCATTTACAATAAACCCAAATGTTGTGAAAAAAGGCAGTTTTTGAACTTTGCCCACTTTCTGGCCACTGTTTCAGAGTAAAGACACCTGTTTGGATAGGGGACTAGTTTGGGTGGGTAAGGCACACAGGCGCCCCCTACTGTCCCAACCTTGTGCGTCATTATGAGGCGGACGCTTGAAGAGGTAGATGGCACCGCCCCCCTTGCTCAGCCCTGTCCACCATCTGCCCCAATGGCAGGACTGGGCTGCACCCCCTGGTGCTTTTCTCTGCAGGAGGATTTTCAATTTCGGTGCTACTTGAGTCCTGCAGGGTTGTAAATGACCCCTTTAATCTTAAGGAGCAGTGTTGCATTTCCAATGTGCTGCCTCTGGGGATCAGACCAGACACTAAAGCAGTAATAAAATTGGAAATGAAATCATTACAAGAGGAAGATGCCCTATAAACAGCAAGGGCCCAACGCTGCTGGCTGCTTTTCCATAGGGTCTTTCTGCACTCTATGGACCAGCATGCAGGGGGCACAAGGCTCTACTGATCTCCCATTATTAGCTTGTGCAGTAGGGGCTACGCCTGTAATGCCCTCTCTGTTGCTTGCCCTGACACTTTGTTGTGCTTTGTTACCCACATGCAGTCACTCCCAGGAAAGTCAGAGGGCAAATAAATTACAAGATAAGGCAGAGATTACGTTTTAGAGCTGCCGCCTTTCATACTTGGAAAGGGTAAGAAACCTTAAGGATTGACAAGGCAGAAACAGCATCCTCTCTGCAATCCAGCAATCCCCTCTTCTTTGGCATTTCCAGGTAACAAAGTGGCAGAATATAGTCTCACTGGCAGAAGGCATTTGGGCCTCACTGAAACATGCAGGGCTATGGCCACGTACATATAGTTACTGACCCCGCCTGACTACCGTATAAACAGAGTATAAGCCGATCCAAATATAAGCCGAGGTACCTAATTTTACCTAAGAAAACTGGAAAAACTTATTGACGCGAGTATAAACCTGGGGTGGGAGAAAAATGCAGCAGCTACTGCTAAGTTTTTTTTTTTTTAACTGTCAAGTTTTGGAAAGGCTAAGGAAGCTGCCATACTA
This sequence comes from Xenopus tropicalis, assembly GCF_000004195.4. Taxonomy (NCBI): domain Eukaryota; kingdom Metazoa; phylum Chordata; class Amphibia; order Anura; family Pipidae; genus Xenopus; species Xenopus tropicalis. The sequence continues at coordinate 32,906,542 of NC_030684.2, read as the reverse complement.
AGTATCAAGTACTTGCAATCCTGCGGTGTGTGTTCCCATCCTGCTGTGTGCGCTCCCATCGTATCATGGTTGAAGACACACACACATATTGGGCTTCTTTAAGAAGATATTGTATCTCTTTCATCCAATACTGGTAAAGTTGGTCAGATTGTTACCAGATGCAACCAGGTGAAATCTCACCTATCCTTTAAGACATGTGGGATTTTGTTTTTGGGGCTTATCTACTTGACTTGGCAGTATCAAGGCATACATACGTCCACGGGGGGGGGGGGGGGGGTTGTTGGGGTTTGCGCGCGAAACAAATGCCGCAGAGTTACATCTTCAAATCCATATACTCGAGTATAAGCCGAGGGTGACTTTTTCACATTTTTGGTGCTGAAAAACTCGGCTTATACTCGAGTATATACGGTAATTAAGAGACACATCTAACACTATCTCAGCGTCTCACTCTTCTTTAATTAATCGTGAACATTACCCTAAATCACATTCAATATTGAGCCCCCATAAGAATTTAAAAAAGATGCAGCAAAATAATTAGGCCCATTTCTCATTCATTATGCTCAGGGATCAACACCCGCAACTAAAATGAAAGTTTCCTCTGTGGGTTGCGCTCTCATCAGAGATTTATCAAAGGCTGGCACACCACATCTTTGCGCAATTGAAATCATAAACCTGTATCCACACGCAGAACCCGACCAATATATATCGACTGATTGAACCAACAATGCTGACCTCACCAAAATACCCAGATGCTCCTTAATGCCAACACTTCCTACCATGAAAGGTGGCGATGAGGTCAACCAATGCCCCGACGGATCTGTATGATATTTATGCCAGCGTCATGGGAAATAAATGTGCAATAATCCAAGAACTATAGGAGACTCCTAAACAATGATTATTGCAAAATCACAAGTTTGTGCGTCTAACTATATAATGCGACCAACCACACCGAAAGCAAAATAACCGTGATTGTAACAAGTATAAATCATATGAGCAATAAATGGTATATAAATTTGAAGGGTTTACAATTTCAATAAATATAAGTATCTGTTGTGGCCTTAGTGAAATGCCTTGAAACAAACTTGTACTGAAAGTTAGAAGCCCGGCCTTTATAAGGTCATGAAACTCATATTCTACAATAGGGGAAACATTATTATGTTGGGTTGAAAATCCCACCGACTGTTCTTCCACTTCAGCTTATTCTTCCACTTTTTCTCCTTCTCCTCCTTCTTAGCGCCCCCATTTTCTAAACACTACTCCTCCTACAGTTTTAGGGGTACAACACCCAAACTCTCCACACTTCTTCACGTCTTTTCGTGGTGCCGCTCTGAACACCCCAATTTTCCCATTGACTTTGACAGGGAAGATTTTCAAACTGCTGCCACTAGCTTTGAAGCTACACCCCCAAACTTGAATAACATAATCATGGGGTCACCCTGAATGAAACAGCAACATTTGTTGGATGACTCAAAGTGGGAGGGTCCAACAACAGCCATTCAAATTTCACCCATTTACTTAAATGGGGAAATTGAAACTAGAGCTTTTATCTTCATTCGCCCCATTTTCTTGTCTATGTACCTACAGCACAGCAGCACCAGAACTCATTTAATAATATGCAAACATTTGTACCCCAGCAGCCGTCCCATCCATCCCTTCAGGAGAGATTATCCCTCAATAATTATCAACATTATATTATATTAAGTGCTTTCTGCTGACTTGTGTACTAGAATGGCGTGCATGTATCTCATAGCGCTGGGCATGTGGCGCAATTGAACACTGATACTTTGACACTGTCCAATCGCGCCGCACACCCGGTGCTGTGAGAGAACTGCGCGCCGTTCTAGTACTTTTCTGTTATCTGCACTGAACGGCAGGAATAATATCCTCACAAGGGAAGGATTTAAAATAGGTGAATATGTCTTTGTATGGCAAAGCACCAAACAGCAAAGCTAAGCTAAATGTAGCAATTTTGTTCTAAATTCTGATATTTGTAAGAAAACATTGTAAATATGAACGCCAGGGGCCTACTGAACAGTTTGGTGCCCAATATGCATAGATTTACCAAACTATGTGGGGTACAGAGGCACCCAAATGAAAATAATGCAGATGAATTTCAGGTCTGACGCTCTGGCCACTGCAATATAAGCTCCCGGCATGTGTATTATGTGCCATAAGACCCCCTAACAGTACGGAGGCCCTAGAAAATCATGTATTTTCTGAAAGTACACATTCTGACGTAAATAAAAATGGGTAAATATATCTTTCTACTGCAAACTACTAAACTACAAAGCTAAGCTAAACATAAGGGTTTTTATGAAATTTCTGAAAATCGCCACAAAGCTTGCATTTTACCCCATTATGTACCCCACATTTAGTAACGTACCAACGTAAAACTCTCTAAATATGAACATCAGGGGCCTACAGAACAGTTTGACGCCCAATATGCACACATTTACCAAACTATGTGGTATAAGAGGCACCCAAATCGATATATAACAGAAAAATTTTCCATGGGCAAAGACAAGTAACACAGAACAATGCGAAAAATCACCAAAAAACACTAAAATCAACGGGTTTTTTTTCGCCTAGTGTACTCTGCAGTCAGAATCACAGTCAGAGTATTTTGGCTTGGGAAAATTAGTTATACGGGTATGAGATCTGTTGTCCAGAATGCTCGGGACCTGGGGTTTTCCGGATAAGGGATCTTTCCGTAATTTGGATCTCCATAAATTAAGTCTGCTAAAAAACTATTGCCTCCAATAAGGATTAATTATATCTTAGTTGGGATCAAGTACAGGTACTGTTTTATTATTACAGAGAAAAGGGAATCATTTAACCATTAAATAAACCCAATAGGGCTGTTCTGCCCCCAATAAGGGGTAATTATATCTTAGTTGGGATCAAGTACAGGTACTGTTTTATTATTACAGAGAAAAGGGAAATCATTTTTAAAAGTTAGAATTATTATAATGGAGTCTATGGGAGATGGCCTTTCTGTAATTTGGAACTTTCTGGATAACGGGTTTCAGGATAAGGGATCCCATACCCGTACGGTCAAAACAACGAACAACACCTATGGAGAACTTAAAATGCAATAAAATGGCTAAAAACGCAATAAAATGAATACAAATGCACCAAAATCACAGAAAATGTAATAAACGCACCGAAATAACATATAAAATGTATTGCGCAGTACAGATGGCGAATACGCTATAAGCAATGGCAATAAAAAAATTCAGCCAAAAAAAACAATGATGCGATAAAAAATAAAATTGTGTGCGTGTGTACACTCGCCAACATGCGCGTTGTGTCCGTGCGCAAAGGGACAGGGCCGAAACCCAATATTAGACAGTGGTGATCTTTGGCCTTTGGGCAGCACTGCATTAAAATAGAGCCAGTGATTCTTTAGTGGAAATGGAAATGGGCTCAGAAATACTTCCAAAAAGCATTGACTGGGAAGTCAGTTACTCATTTATCCACAAATGTAAATGAAAACTCTCCCATGCAATGAAGCAACTGTTTATAAACATGATCCAGAAACACTGCCACCTTCTCTGGGCCCGAGCTCATTTAAGGACTGAGGCAAAGTAGGAAACTGTCCTGTGGTCTGACCAATCAAATCTGAATGAGGAGAAGGGCCATCTGTTTTGTTATCAGCACACAATACAAATGGCAGCTTCCATGATGGAATGGGGAGCTTGCACACGTGGGAAGGCGCCATTAATGCTGGACCATATATACAGGTATTGGCGCAACACCTGCTGCCATTCAAATGGCATCTTTCTCAGGGAAGGCCGTGCCTATTTCAGCAAGACTATGCCAAACCCCATTCTGCATGTATTACACTAGCATGGCTCCATAGTAAAAGAGTCTGTCCCCCCTTTGAAAACATTTGGTGAATTAGGAAAGAAAACATGACAACCGAGACCCCGAACTGCTGAGCAGCTGAAACCCTACATTGGGGGAAGAATGGGACCACTTTTCACTTTTAAAATGTCAGAAATCAGTTGCCAAACGGTTGTTAAAATAAGAACTGGTTAAACCCAGTGGGAAATATGCCCCGTGCCCAACCTTTTTATTGCCGGCGTCAAAATTAAAACTAACATATATTTTACACAAAGCAATAAAATCTGTAGTATTTTGTAATTTTTACTTACATTCTACAAAGTGTTCCCAACAAGATACATTTACAAAGGGCATTTTTACTACTATTCACTACTATATATTTATTTATTTAGCAAATCTGTACGATTGCATAATATTTATATAATCATCACTACATATTGTACATATATGTAAATGTATTTGTATAATGGAATTTAAGACAATTTAAAAATATCTTGCTACTCTAATGAGATTTCAGTTGTTTTAGGGGGTGCAAACAATTTGCCCAAAGTGTTGTGTCATGTGACACAGAAATGATGACATCACAATGCCCAAGAAGGGTTAATAAACCTCACGGCTGCATGTGTATCAGTCTGCATTAAGACACAGCGACTGGCAGAGGTGAGTGGATTTTAGAAAAGTTTAAAATGTATTTTTCTTGTAAGTTAATATGATTTATACAATAATTTAGCAGATCTATAAATGGAAATCCTTGTATAATTGTGGCAATAAAGAATTTAAACCTTTCCTTGATACTATAATGTGACATGATTATACATCAATCTCTTTTTAATGTTTTGATTGTCACATTTGTGTTTATATATATAATTATACTTCGTTGCACACTGGAGGTTTAAATCATTCGCAAATTTGTCTAGAATCATCATTAGAAACCAATATGTGCATGACAATACTATGACATTCCAACACATTAGTCCTTATAGAGGTTACACACACTTTGCGCCCAACTGTTTAGTCACATGACATGGCATTATGACATCACAATGCCCAGGAAGGGTTGCTAACCATCCCAGCTGCATGTGTATCAGTCTGCATTAAGACACAGCGACTGGCAGAGGTGAGTGGATTTTAGAAAACTTCCATTAAAAGTATTTTTGATTTATTGATTAGTAAGTTTGTTTTACAAATCAATTTAGCTGAACCTCTATATACTGGGAGAGTTGAGCAACAGTTGTAGGAAAGTTTTGCTCCAGAACTGATTATCCTATATATTACTCATTGCAAACTAGGCTATTCGTTTCCAAATAAAGTTTTATAGTTTTATAAACTACTAAGATTTACTAACAGTTTAAGAAATGTGCAAAAATGTGTAACTTCCATATCAAGCAACAACAGTGCAAAGCAGGAGTAGAAAGGATTGTAGGGCTTATACTTAGGGCAAATCCCACTGCTTCCCAATAAACTGAATAATTAGCACATTCATTAATTCAACTATTTGCTTATTATAATAGAGTCACATTAGCTGTTTCAATTGGGATCGGTTTACTGAATTATTGGACTTTAAAGCAGTGCAATAATTGGTTATTGGGCCCCGCAGCAGGATCATTGGGCCCCTAAACACATACAATTTCAGTAACTTGTGGAAAAACTTATGTAACCCTGGGCCGGAGCTCCTATTCACTAAAAGTACCCCAGTACGGGGTTTTATCCTTCTATCCAGGGTCTATCTGCTCACATCCCCGATCCTCTGCACCGTCCTATATAGAGCGCATGTACAGTAAAGTATAAATCTAAAGTGCATACAGTATATGATCCCAAAAACCCTACTCAGTTATACACATTTTGCAAGCAGTTTTGTCATTCTATTCGAATTTAGTGAATGGCGCAGATGAGAAGTGGGATGTAATATGATTGTTTATCATTAATACGCTGATAATATTTGATGTTGTTGGTACATAGGGATGCGGCAAACTTTTGTGCATAGTTGTTATTGCTACATTACACTAACAAGGATGGGAATTGGTAGTTTTTTGTAGATCTTTCTTTCATAATAATAATAATATAAATTATATATATGATCATTTTTATTTCTCCCTTTAGGTTTAGGGTAAACCATGGCCTCTGCTGGAAACTTTTCTTTTATAAAACATATTCCTTTTACTTTAACAAATTATTTAAGAGAACAAAAAACAAAGATGAAAAGAAGAAGATACAAACACATTGTGGCTGTTTTTCTGCTTTTAAGAGACTAGTAGGAAAGAAGAAAAAGACCAGCAGTGCTGAGTCTGAAAATATGCCACAACCTTGTATGTGTGAAGAAGAGGTCAAGTATACCTCAACTATTTGCATACAAGAAGAGGAGAAAATTGAGGCCTTACTTCCTTGCCAATCAGAGCAAGAAATAGGCAATGACTCCATCTGTGTACAAGAAGAGGAGAAAATTGAGGCCCCCATTCCTTGCCAATCAGAGCAAGAAATATGCGATAACTCCATCTGTATACAAGAAGAGGAGAAAATGGAGGCCCCTATTCCTTGCCAATCAGAGCAAGAAATAGGCAATAATTCCACCTGTATACAAGAAGAGAAAACCGAGACATCCATTCCTTGCCAAGCAGAGCAAGTAATCAGCAATGACTCTATCTGCATAAAGGAGGAACAGAAATGTGATCCCTCCAAAAAGGTGGCAAAGAAACGAAAGAAAAAGAAAAAACAGACCAAAATGGTTGAACCAGAAAAAAATACACAACCGTGCTCCAATGAAGAAGAGGGAAACAAAATCTCAACCGAGTGCATAATAAAGGAAGAAACAAATGAGGTATCCCCTTCATTCGAAGCAGAGCAAAATAGAAGCGATAGCTTCACCCCTTATACAAAGGAAGAACAGGAAGCCAAACCTGACTTCCCTTCCTGTACAAATGAGAAAAATAATAATGAGCCCTCCACTATGTGTTTAATGGAGGAAAATACCAAAAAGAAAAAGAAGCGGAAGAAAAAGCAAACACAGAACACTAAAGTGGAAACAGAGGTAAAACATGAGGCGTCCAATCTCAGAAAGGGAGAAGAGAAAAAATATGCCTCTACCACCTCCACCAAAGTGCAAGAGACAAACCAGAATTGTCCAAAGAAACAAGAGACAAACCAGAATTGTCCAAAGAAACAAGAGACAAACCAGAATTGTCCAAAGAAACAAGAGACAAACCAGACTTGTCCAAAGAAACAAGAGACAAACCAGAATTGTCCAAAGAAACAAGAGACAAACCAGGGTTCTACTTTGTGCCAAAAGGCAGAAAAGCCCAGGAACAATAACTGGATCCCTGAACTCAATCTAACACAACAGCATAAAATGGAATTGAAGAGTAATGCCTGGCTGGATGATATTATAATTGATGCAGCTCAGAACCTGCTGCAAAAGCAGTTTGGTTGTGAAGGGCTTCAGTCCTGCATCTTTTCTCAGCTGGAATTTAGTCCTGTATATGGACCTTCTGTACAGATACATTATGATAGCCAGAGACACCACTGGTTAACAAGCTGCTTTAAAGAAAAGCAAGTAGAGATTGCGGACAGTATAAAAACACGAGTACTGCCCCACAATATCAGACAACAGATACAGTATTGTTATCGGGAACTGGTGAGAGATCCAGCAAGTACAATAAAAGTACTTGATGTTGATCAACAACCAAACGGATATGACTGTGGTGTTTATGCGATTGCCAACGCATACGAGTTCCTGTCCAATGGAAACCCCATCTGCAAGTACAATCACAAAGAAATGAGAAGCCACCTCATTCGTTGTTTAGAGAGTGGCGAGATTTCTGCATTTCCTAAACGTTCATGAATGCCAGTAGCGAGACTGAATAAAAGTATTTCCATGGGAAGGCCAGCCAATCAATATATTCAATAAAGGCTGGTGCAAACACTAACTGGCGAAACGGCAGTAGAATCAACTTCAAGCATGATCCACCGATGATTCCTCAGTGTAGGAATAAGGATGAATATTACTAATAATAAATGAACAAATAATAATTTGTAATATATAAAACTTTAGAAATCTTTCCCTTTCCCCCCCCCATTCCTTTCTGTACCCCTACCTATCCCATGTTAAAATGAAAAATAAAGAATATATGAAAAAAAAAACAAAAAACTTTAGAAATCCTTGTCTTTTTTTGATTATTCCTACTATATTTGGTAGTGGTCAGAGTGTAACCAAAGTGGGCCCCAAACACTTGGTTTTGAGGTGAGAGTGCTCACATACAGACCCATACTGACCTATCTATCCACTCACATACAGACCCATACTGACCTATATATCCACTCACATACAGACCCATACTGACCTATCTATCCACTCACATACAGACCCACACTGACCTATCTATACACTCACATACAGACCCATACTGACCTATCTATCCACTCACATACAGACCCATACTGACCTATATATACACTCACATACACAAACCAAACATCAATACTAACTGTAGATTTTAGTATCACAATAGCCTTGGATACTATGCTTGTTCGAGAACTCATCCAGGCCCCTCTTATAGGCATTAACATAATCTGCCATCACAACATCACTGGGAAGGGCATTCCCCAACCTCACTGCCCTCACTGTGAAAAACCACCTACGCTGCTTCAAATGAAAGTTCCTCTAATCTAAAGGGGGGGCCTCTGGTGCGTAGATCATTTTTATAATTAAAGGAACCCCCCTATCTGCCTCGAATCCCCTCTAATGTACTTGTACAGAGTAATCATATCCCCTAACAAGCGCCTTTTTTCCAGAGAAAACAACCCCAACCCCGACAGTCTAACCTCATAGCTTAAATCTTCCATCCCCTTTACCAGTTTAGTTGCAGTCTCTGCACTCTCTCCTGCTCATTAATATCCTTCTTAAGGACTGGAGCCCAAAACTGCACCGCATACTCAAGGTGAGGCCTTACCAGGGACCTATAAAGAGGCAAAATTATGATTTCAACCCTTGAGTCAATGTTCTTTTTTTATTCTTTATTTGCTTTAGTAGCCAAAGAATGACACCACCTGGAATTAGACAACTTGTTATCTACAAAAATCCCCAGATCCTCAATTAAGGTTCCCTTAATGCACGGGACCAGGTAAAAAAAAAAAAAAAAAATATTGCGCAGGACTGTGCTGCCATCTTATTTATCTATCCCAAGAGATCCTCGCGCACACCTAAACTTGTGCATGGGCAGTAGTGTAAGTCCAAGATTTAACCGTTACTGCACATATGCTCGTCTGGGCATAATATGACATATTTCCCCCCCCCCGCAGGGTCCCCCACCCGACATCCTCCCCAAGCGCACATAAATTTAACATGTCAGGGGAGGAATAGTCGGAAAGAGGGTGTGCCGGCAAGGGTCAGGTCTGGGCTGCCGGGGGCCCACTAGGACCGGGGCCCACCGGGATTTTTCCTGGTGTCCCGGCGGCCCAGTCCAACCCTGAACAAGGTCCAAGGTCCTTATCCTTAAATAAAGCCTGTGTTTCTTTCGCAACAGTACAATTTACCCAGCACATTTGAGCTTAAAAATTATACCAAACAAAGTGGCTGTTCCCATTGCTTAAGACACAACAGTCTCACTTATATGTAATAAGCCTGGCATATGTTCCAAAGCTCACACAGTTCTCCAGAATTTACAGTATGTATCATACAAATGATAGACTCAATGTTGGAGGAAATCTGGCTGTAGTCATTAGAAGGCTGCTCCTCTGGTAACTTGATGCAAGTTTTCCTTTTTTTAAAATGGAAATGTGTCTCTTCTAGCGCAGCAGCCCCAGAAACAGCGCTGGTCATTTATAGAAATGTATAAATGTAGTACATTTTATATCAAAAGTCGACAATGCCATTTTGTATTATCAATATAGTGCAAGTAGCACAGGAATAAAAAAAAATGCACTTGAATCTCATTACCGCAAGGAATAGAGGATGACTGGGAGATCGCAGGCTAATTTAACTTGTGGGATCTACTTTTCCTTTAACACCACCCCATTATTATTGTGTGTTACAATCTTTTTACTTCTGGGCCAAGACTCTTAATAAACGGTTACATTTCTGAAGGAGGGAAAATGTGTAACAGAGTCTTCCTTGTGCCTTTTCCTTCGTATAAAAAAAAAAAATCATCTTGGCCCACCTGTAACTCTCAAATGCTTTGGTCAATGGAGGGCTACAGAAAGATTCTATGGCAGAGTGTATCTCAGAGCACCTATGGCTAATAAAGAGGCCATGAGCTCTCAAGTGTTTCATTCACCCTATGGGATACAGAATTCCCCACCCAGGAACAACCAATTAATAAACACTTTATTATTTGCTGAGGAATAGACTTAAATCTCTGGTTCCATATGGGACTTACTGTAGCTCTGATCTTAGGTTTCCCTAATAAATTGTAATGTTCCTGGAAAGAAATCCCCATTCCTCCATAGCAATACAGGACCAAATCAAATGTTCTAAGAGTATATAAAATCTATATCCGTATAAACCACACTTAGGGACATCATAAACTATAAATGGTACTTAGTGATGTTCCTACACAGCTCACTCAACAGTGTATTTGTGTAAGAAATAATGTGCCCTTTAAATTATGAGGATATGAGAAGTCACCAAAATGTTCTACAACTTCAGCCTGTTCCTTGTTGTTGTGAAATTGGCCTGGTGATTTCTAATATCCTTATTATAGGGGGAACATTATTCCCTATATGTACATATGTTCCAGGGTCGGACAGGCCCCCTAGTGTACTGGAAGAAAACCCTGAGGGCCCCTGTCCTGTTGGGCCATACTGGCTCGAGCACACCGGCAGGCTCCGTGGTGCAGTGCTAGGGGACCAGGACACATTGCGTGATACTTATCTACGCTGGAGCCGCTACTTGGGGATCAGTTGGCCCTTAAAGGAGAAGGAAAGTCTAAGTCACTTGGGGTGCCAAAATGTTAGGCACCCCCAAGTGACTTCGATCGCTTACCTTCTACCCCAGGTGCCCTTGTACGGAGAGAACAGCACCAGCCCGGGGTAGCAGCGATCGCTTCCTTCTTCCTTGTTCCCTGCGCGCGCATGCGCAGTAGAGTGAAAAGCCGAACTTTGAACAGAGAAGTCGGCGTCTCACTCTACTGTGCATGCGCCTGTCCCGGACATTTGCCAGCAGCGCGAATAGGGAAGAAGGAAGCGCTCGCTGCAGGTACCCCAGGCTGGTGCTGTTTTCTCCTAACAGGGGAACCAGCCCAGGGTACAAGGTAAGCGATTTAAGTCACTTGGGGGTGCAACATTTTGGTACCCCCAAGTGACTTAGACTTTCCTTGTCCTTTAACCCCCAGTCTGATCCTGGAAAGCCACTTTAATACCACAGAGCTCCCTGTTTAGCCAGTCTCTAACAGGTGAATGAGGTCCCCACAGACTCCTTTTAATCTTTGAGGGGGGCCTTTGAGCCTGAAAAGTTTAATAAACATACAGCCTTGTGGCAATGTGAATTGGATACAAACTGCTTTCTGGCCACTAAGGTTCCTGCACAAACAACCAAGCAAGGCTATTAATGGCACACTGCAAGGGGAATAGCAGGGGGCATATTTATCAGGGAGTGTCCCCTTTCATAAATATTCCCCTCAAAAATCCTGTCCTAGTGTATAAAGAGCCGGGGTGTTGCCCTGTGGCAAACAGTGGAAAACCCAATACTTACATAAATTTGCCCCTAAAAGTGAAAGGTAAAACAATTTGCCTTCCACCATCGCAAACTGTTAGCATTTTACCTATAACATCAAAAAACAAATAGTTTAAAAAAAAAAAAAACATGCAAAAAATTTTTTTAGAAAACAGCAGTAAAATATGAATCTCTGCCCTGCTGAGTGTAAATGACCCCCATAGCCAGAAGCCTATGTGTTCAGGCCAAAAGCTCCCTGTAAGTGATGTTTGTTACTTATGTCATCTATAATGCTCAATATAGTGGTATAAATCATGCACATTATTAGGCTCTCACTGTATCCTGCATTCAGTAATTCAGTATGGGGTACAACTAACTATTTATAAGCAGTAAAGCTTATTCTTCTGTTGAAGAAGAACAATTATTCTTCTATTCTGCTTTTCATACATCCTTTTATTTTCAATAGAAATCTGGGACAGTAGTAAATGAGTTTGCTCAATCTACTATGATATATAAATCACTATCCAGCACCGATTTAAATCTATATCTTTATTTATATAGTGCATGTGCCCATACATTTATTTTCCAAGGTGGAACGGGCCAGTTGCCTTATCCCAATACTTGCTAATATATAGTACACTAAATTATTTTCCAACACTGACTTGGAATTGCCATTATTTTAAATGGTACATTAAATAATCATAAAAGGTAGTCTATAAAATAGGGCTCATTTACAATAAACCTACATGGTGTGAAAAAGGGCAGTTTTTGCACTTTGCCCACTTTCTGGCCACTGTTTCAGAGTAAAGACACCTGTTTGGATAGGGGACTAGTTTGGGTGGGTAAGGCACACAGGTGCCCCCCTACTGTCCCAACCTTGTGCGTCATTATGAGGCGGACGCTTGAAGAGGTAGATGGCACCGCCCCCCTTGCTCAGCCCTGTCCACCATCTGCCCCAATGGCAGGACTGGGCTGCACCCCCTGGTGCTTTTCTCTGCAGGAGGATTTTCAATTTCGGTGCTACTTGAGTCCTGCAGGGTTGTAAATGACCCCTTTAATCTTAAGGAGCAGTGTTGCATTTCCAATGTGCTGCCTCTGGGGATCAGACCAGACACTAAAGCAGTAATAAAATTGGAAATGAAATCATTACAAGAGGAAGATGCCCTATAAACAGCAAGGGCCCAACGCTGCTGGCTGCTTTTCCATAGGGTCTTTCTGCACTCTATGGACCAGCATGCAGGGGGCACAAGGCTCTACTGATCTCCCATTATTATCTTGTGCAGTAGGGGCTACGCCTGTAATGCCCTCTCTGTTGCTTGCCCTGACACTTTGTTGTGCTTTGTTACCCACATGCAGTCACTTCCAGGAAAGTCAGAGGGCAAATAAATTACAAGATGAGGCAGAGATTACGTTTTAGAGCTGCCGCCTTTCATACTTGGAAAGGGTAAGAAACCTTAAGGATTGACAAGGCAAAAACAGCATCCTCTCTGCAATCCAGCAATCCCCTCTTCTTTGGCATTTCCAGGTAACAAAGTGGCAGAATATAGTCTCACTGGCAGAAGGCATTTGGGCCTCACTAAACATGCAGGGCTATGGCCACGTACATATAGTTACTGACCCCGCCTGACTACTGTATATACTCGAGTATAAGCCGATCCAAATATAAGCCGAGGTACCTAATTTTACCTAAGAAAACTGGAAAAACTTATTGACGCGAGTATAAACCTGGTTGACTGCTAAGTTTTTTTGTTTTTTTTAACTGTCAAGTTTTGGAAAGGCTAAGGAAGCTGCCATACTAAGTATCAAGTACTTGCCATCCTGCGGTGTGTGTTCCCATCCTGCTGTGTGCGCTCCCATCGGATCATGGTTGAAGACACACACACATATTGGGCTTCTTTAAGAAGATATTGTATCTCTTTCATCCAATACTAGTAAAGTTGGTCAGATTGTTACCAGATGCAACCAGATGAAATCTCACCTATCCTTTAAGACATGTGAGATGGGGCAGAATCAAGGCGTACGCCCACGGGGGGGGGGGGGGGGGGTGGTGTTGTTGGGGTTTGTGCACGCAACAAATGCCAGAGAATTACATCTTCAAATCCATATACTCGAGTATATATATACGTAATTAAGAGACACATCTAACAATATTTCAGCGTCTCACTCTTCTTTAATTAATCGCGAACATTACCCTAAATCACATTCAATATTGAGCCCCCATCAGAATTTAAAAAAAGATGCAGCAAAATAATTAGGCCCATTTCTCATTCATTATGCTCAGGGATCAACACCCGCAACTAAAATGAAAGTTTCCTCTGTGGGTTGCGCTCTCATCAGAGATTTATCAAAGGCTGGCACACCACATCTTTGCGCAATTGAAATCATAAACCTGTATCCACACGCAGAACCCGACCAATATATATCGACTGATTGAACCAACAATGCTGACCTCACCAAAATACCCAGATGCTCCTAAATGCCAACACTTCCCACCATGAAAGGTGGCGATGAGGTCAACCAATGCCCCGACGGATCTGTATGATATTTATGCCAGCGTCATGGGAAATAAATGTGCAATAATCCAAGAACTATAGGAGACTCCTAAACAATGATTATTGTAAAATCACAAGTTTGTGCGTCTAACTATATAATAACCACACCGAAAGCAAAATAACCGTGATTGTAACAAGTATAAATCATATGAGCAATAAATGGTATATAAATTTGCAGGGTTTACAATTTCAATAAATATAAGTATTGTGGCCTTAGTGAAATGCCTTGAAACAAACTGAAAAGTTAGAAGCCCGGCCTTTATAAGGTCATGAAACTCATATTCTACAATAGGAGAAACATTATTATGTTGGGTTGCCAAGAGGGGGCAAGCTCTACAGTTACCCCTCCAGCCTGAGCACAGCCCTGGGTTACATCTCCAACTAACACTCTCAATAACAGTTGCTTCAATCGTACAATCCATCTATCAATTCCATCCGTTCAGATTCTTAACTGCTCTTAATCTAAATTTATGAGCCTGGATATTTTGCTTTTAAATGCACGAAATTCCCCAATCCCTTACATTCCCACTCAATCATTTCACAGCAGACCTAAACGGTGCGTTATAGTAATATTGGAATTAGAAGCCCCCTCTCAGGCCCTCTCTCTGATCTAGATGTCCCTCAACCCCTGTCACAACCTCAAATCATAACAAACCCCATTGAATGGGACTTTACTGGGATGTCCTGTACGGCCAGTCTGGTTTAAGTAAATATATTGTTTCAATGCGTTGGATAGTTTCATTATAAACACGACACATCATTATATCAGTCATTTAGTATTTATACATTGTTTCATATATTTCTGCCACCAGCAATGATTCACAATCTTCGCAACTTTTTCAGATAACACACAAGTTAGTAATAACATATTAAGAGAAAAGGGCTGTTAAATGAATAATACATGTACCGTGAGTGCAATAATATATATTATATATCTACAAGTTGCATAGCAATAGCTATCAAAATGTAGCCAAATCTGAATGCAATGGGCTATAGGCAGGAGATGCAAACAGCTTATCTCTAACGTTCCTGTCTAATATCAATATTGTCTTTATTAGGTGCCTTGTCAGAAAGAAATACGGATTTGATCAGATGCTCTATTTGTTGTCTCTTTATATATTTATTCTGCCACTCGCTATCACCATGTATTTAGCAGTAACATTAAAGGGAAGCCCCACTCAGAAACTCTTTTGTAGTGTTACAAAAACCCAATGGTTTTAAAGTTGTCTGTAAATGTTATGACAAACAAACATTTCATGACATGTGACCAGAGATGACTTCACACACAGCAATGTGACAGTTGGGTTTGTCCGTTGGTTGACTTTGTGGTGAGAGGTAAGTCTGAATCCCCTCAGAGATTTTTTTGCCAAATAACCCTTATTTTAGCTAAAAAAGATGGGAAATAGTTGGGTGATGCCCCCCTAGACTAGCGGATGTTGCTCCTCTCACAGATTTTAGTGAATTTGGAGAATTTTAGAGATGACATTAATCTTAGCGCTGGTTGGGAGACACAGACCCAGGGATTTGCACTGCTCTCATGTAGCAACCTTAACATTTAACTGAATACATTTCAATACATTTTTCCTTGCAAAGCAAATCAATTGGCACAGAAATGAATGGGGTTGATCTTTTCCCATCAGCCTGTACAGCCCCCTAAAAGCACTGTGACACCAGGACCCACGCTTGGTTGGCAGCGCTGTCCGGAGCCCTTCTTTGCACCAAACTTTTGTATCTCTCCCAATCAAATTCTTCATTCTATTAAAGCTTCTAATAATTGGTGCTACTGTTATTTATAGAGCAGCAAACATATTCAGTAGCGCAGTACAACTGGGAGGGATACAGAAAGGGAACCCTAGTTTATACTGTTATAAATGGCAGAGAGGGTCCGAATCACAAGAGCTCACAGTCTCTTCTCTCTCTCCCCATTACATGAAATAGAGCGATTTGAGAGATTTAAAGAGATTTTGAGCTATTTGCAGCGACTCCTAGGATCTTCGGCGATACAGAAGAAGACAAACAAAAGTCTTTATAAAGACTACAACCCAACATCTGAAGTAGAAGAACAAGAAGAAAAAGAAGAAGAAGAAGAAGAAGAAGAAAAAGAAGAGGACTCTGCACAGTGAGTTAATACTAAATCTTTATTTGTTTATTGGGAGTCTCCACATTAACCCTAACCTTCCCTCTATTTTATATTACAGAACCATCCGACATGGGCCTCAAGAACAGCTGCCTGAGACCCAGGAACCAGGTAAGGTCGCTCATAACTTATAATATTTACTTACAAGAGTCGCCATATCATGTACGTTATCTACCATCAAAACAACAGCACCCCTAGTGGAAATAAATACCTGCCACTTTGCTATTTCCCTCTGTGGTAGGAAACTGGCACATTATTATTACTATGAATTTAATAAAAACTGCTTAAAGCCTTAATGTCTTCTCTTTTCCTTCATTTCTCTAGGGCTCAGCGAGAACATCCTGTGGCCCCAGCGCTGACCCCTATCTGTGCTCTATAAAGAAGAAGATCGCAGAAGAAATCCACAGAGCACAGACAGAGCTGTGGATCAGCAAAGCTGCACTGACACTGGACCTGCCCAGGAAAAGTGCAGCTGAGTGGAAAAAGGAGAAGAAGGAGATAAAGGCCAGACTCAAACACCTGAACAAGGCCTTGCAGGAGATCAACGCTGCCATCCAGCACTGCACTGTCTAGGTGCCTTATCCGCAGTTCCACCAGCGCTCACCCCTCCTTCCAATATATGGTTTTATACACAGGGGCACACTGAAGGTACTCCCTAAATTCTGCATTCCCTTTCACTCCATCAGTTAGACTGCAGAAGCCGGGGTCTGCGGGGTCTGGGGCCCAGTGGAATGGAAGGGAATGCAGAATTCACCTAGTGCTTAACTGCGCTCATGTGTATGCCGCCATATCTCTGTTTGCCTCACCAGCAGTGCCTCCCATTGCATTCCACCAGCAGTGTCTTCCTTTTCTTTTGCTTAAGCGCCAACAGCAGTGCCATCCCTTACACTCACCCCAGTTCCACCAGTGCCTCTTGTTTCAATCAGATATGGCACCATAAAAAAGAGCGCAGGTAAGTACTGCAAAATCATTCACTCCACACAAACAGACATTCAGTCCACACAAACACGCATTCACTCCACACAAACACACTATAATCACTACAGAAACTTGCACTTTTAATGCCCATCTCCTCTATTCAGGAGGCTCCTCCAGTCAGAAGTCTCCCTCCATAGGCTGCACTTCATCAGTCCCTTGCCCTGCTGGGCTCTGGAGGGAGAGAGAAACTTCCCCCACAGTACCCAGTCTGATAGTCAGTGCATGGGGACTGTCAGGTATAACCAAGAGCTGTGCCGGGGAAAGCTGCTCTGTCTCTCCAGAAACCAGCTCCCCAAGGGACTGTCGGGGAATGGAGTGCAACCTGTGCTGAAAGCCTCCTGACTGGAGAAATCACACGCATAATATATATTTTCTGACTTACAAACTGAACAGGACAGGCTTCTCTGACTTTTTCTTCCTCTGACCTACCTACACACATATCAGCACACTGCCACAGATACACATTTAGATAATAAGACAAACACTTTCATCCCACAGACATGACTGTCTTTCCTCCCCCTCACCAAAAATATGCCCTTATGACATACCCACACATGCACCGCTCTACATATTTACACACACGTGAGTCACAGCTGACAGCAGGGGCAAGCAGTACCATACTGGGGAGTGGATCATCAGGGGATACAGCTGAATATCCCTGCAGCGGGGACAGAGACAGTACAGGGAAGTGGCCGACACCAACCTCAGGACACAGAGCAGCACATCATGATCCATATTTCATCTGGTTATTTATGTGTATTTCTACTGAATATTTCTCCATCTGTCGCTCTGTCACTCATGTCACTTAAAAAGGAATATGGCTAAATACACACAAGTACCTTTATGCCACTGAATGGACCCTTCATTCACTTTCACCCCGTCCCTCAGACTGCAAAAGCCGGGGTTTGCAGGCTGCCTGGGGTCGGAATGGAATGCAGCATTCACCTGTGGTTTTAATGGCTGCCATATTCCCATCTGTTTCCCTTCCTCTCAACACAGATCCACCAGTGGTGCCTCTTCATTCACCCACAATGTGGCTTTATACACAGAAGCACCCTTACGCTACTTGGTATACGGTGCTTTTCTTTCCACTCCATCCCACAGACTGCAGAAGCCGGGGTCTGCGGGCTGCCTGGGGTCCAATGGAATGGAAGGGAATGCATCATTCACCTAGCAGCTAATGGCGCTCATGTGTATCCTGCCATATTGCTTTCTTTTTCTCTCAACCTGCTTGCCCTGATTCATTATGGCGCATTGATCCTGGGAGCATATCCGACTGCCGTTAAGGAGTCAGGAAGGAATTTTCCCTCATGAAGCAGATTGGCCCTTAGCTTCTGATAGGGTTTTGCCTTCCTCAGGACCAAAAAGCCCAATTTTTATTACCAATAAAGCTGTGACTTACACAGATTAAACACAAAGCTGCTGTGTGTGTCTTTATTCTGGATATTGGGGAGCTGGGGGGTAAATTATTTGATAGGGGTAACATACACAGGAATAGAGAAGGTGAAAATAAATTAATACGGAAAAGTTACAAAAAAAATCCACATGATCAAAGCTCTAGCAGTGTCAAAGTAGAGAATAACAGGACAATTCCAAGATGCTCCACTCACATCTTGGTCTAGTTTAACCTACAAGTCAAAGTTCTGTGCACATTCAGGCTCTGGAGAAATCTAGTTCACCCTAAAAAGTAATTGGCCAGTTACTTAGATCCTCTGCATACACTGGGGCATATGATTGGGAGACTTCAGCCTGGAAGTGTGCAATGGCGTACTGGCCAACAGCTAGCAAGTCAATGGGAATCTCAGATGAAGAGGGAAATAAGGAGGACAGGGGTCTAAAAAGAAAGCTAGCACAAAAGAAGGGTAGGGTTAAGTGAATAAACAGAAACAGGAAGGTAAAAGTGTGGAAAGCATGACTACGGTTTGGGCTTGATGGGAAAAGGTGAAATTAAAAGCAGTTTGTGAAGAAAGAAGTGGAAAAAATAAAGAAAAATTGGTTAAATCTCCCCTGAATGCCTTCCCACCAGCAATAAAGTAAATCGCTAGTGGGAAGGCATATGTGGCGCTTGGTTAACACTGCCAGTCGATGTTCGGCCACTGAACAGATTGATCTCCAATGTGCAAAGGTTCATCAAAATACACGGCACTTAGAGACCCCAAAATACACCTTGTGCATACTAATTTTATGGCTTAGATTTACCTAATTCATAACCACATGAGCATGTGTTGAAAAACATATACAGGTATGGGATCCGTTATCCGGAAACCCATTATCCAGATAGCTCCGAATTACAGAAAGCCCGTCTCCCATAGACTCCATTTTAATCAAATACAGGTATCGGACCCATTATCCGGAATTTCTAATCTGTAATTTGGATCTCCATATCTTAAGTCTTAAAGAATCAATAAAACAGTTTTTAAACCCTATGGGATTGTTTTGCATCCAATAAGGATTAATTATATCATAGTTGGGATCAGTTACAAGGTACTGTTTTATTACTAAAGAGGAAAAAGGAAATCAGTTTTAAAATTCTGAATTATTTCATTAAAATGGAGTCTATGGGCTTTCCGTAATTCGGAGCTTTCTGGATAACGGGTTTCCTGATAAGGGATCCTATACCTGTACTTCAGAATTTTACTGATTCCTTTTTCTTTGTAGTAATAAAACAGTACCTTGTAATTGATCCCAACTAAAATATAAATAATCCTTATTGGAAATTGGGTTTAATTAATGTTTTATTAATTGATTTTTTAATATTAAAGGGACAGTAACACCACAAAATGAAAATGTATAAAAGTAATTACTATATAATGTAATGCTGCCCTGTACTGGTACAACTGGTGTGTTTTCCTAAGAAAGACTACTATAGTTTATATAATAAAGCTTCTGTGTAGCCACAGGGGCAGCCATTTACAGGAGAAAAGGCACAGATTACTTAGCAGATAACAGATAAAACCCCATTATATTCTACAAAGCTTATCTGTTATCTGCTATGTAACCTGTGCCTTTTCTCCTTTTTCCCAGCTTCAATGGCTGCCCTCGTGTTGACATAGCAGCTCATTTATGTCAACTATAGTAGCGTTTCTGTTGCAAACTTACCAGTTTTACCAGCGTAGGGCAACTGTACATTATATTTTAATTACTTTCATTTTTTGGTGTTAATGTTCCATTATGGTATGGAGATCCAAATTAGGGAAAGACCCCTTATCAAAATACCCTTGGTTCAAAGCATTCTGGATAACGGGTCCTATACCTGTATTTTTGAAAGCTGCACATTCAGTTTTTGGAATTTGCCTCATTTATCTTGCACAATGTCTTACATGCGTTCAGTGTTGGACTGGATCAGCAGGACCCCGGAAAAAACATGGTGGACCCGGGCCCTGCCAACCCAGTCCTGCTCCCAGAGCCGCCGTGCAGTTGGGGGGCAATCCTGGGTCTGGTGGCTGTTTAGCTGTTAGGGGGGCCCGGGCGCCCTGCACTTACTGGATTAGCTGGGCCTCCCTGCTGTACTGTGATTGGCTGTATTTCTTGTCAATCTGCAGGTAATCCTAATCCTAATCCTGCAGGTAAAGGTTTTTAGACATCTGAAAACCAGGCAGCAATCTAAAAACCGGGTTGCCTGGTTCAAAACTAGACAGGTGGCAACCCTATCCCCAGATTTAAAGAGCCATTAACATTAAAAAAAAAGTGTTTTTTCCCCCAACACATTCTAATAAAAGTTTTCATCCATTAATCCAGCATCTACAAAATAAACCTGACCATAAACATCATTAAAAAAACCCAGACCCACTGCAGAAATACCAATTAGCGCTCCATTAACCCCCACACTTGCCAGTAAAATCACTGCCAAAATAGCAAATGAGAATTCGGTTAACCCCAGTAACAGTAATGGATTCATGAAAACAAAAAAATAAAAAAGATAGTTATACTGGATTTGGCCCCAGTTCCAAATCACAATGTTCACCCAAGACTCCAACAAAGAATATTATAAGGCAAGCCAAGGGCCAAGATAGAGGCATAGGGCATAAAACAAGGCATATAATTTAATGAAATAAAAACGGACTAATTTGCAGCACAATAAAACAGGTGGGAGGGAAGTAAAAGACCAGAAATAATGATTCCCAGGCAATTACGATATCATATCAATTAAAAAAAACATGAACAGACCAATTACTGACTCGCTACTCAACTGTGGCTCATGATTGCACAGTAATCAGTGTATTTTTACAATTCTGTGCTTGCAACAAATGTCCACTTGTATCTCTTTAGCTCAGCATATTCATTTAGATTCCCATGGCAACACTTTAAAACAAATTCAAACTGTAAAATACATTGCGGCATATATAGATAGATGATCCAAAGATAGATAAATAGAGATAAAAGATGACCTATAGATAGATAAATAGATAGAGATAAAAGACGACAGATAGATAGATAGATGATAGAAAGATAGATGTATCGATAGATAGATAGATGATAGAAAGATAGATGTATCGATAGATAGATGATAGAAAGATAGATGTATCGATAGATAGATATGACACAGACTGTTCTATAACTAGATACATATTACATTATACATAATATTTGGAGCTTCCAGTTGTCTTTGCCGATACATTTTCTATGAGCAACAAGAGCAGCAACATCTCCAGATCTCTAGGGTTCAGTTTGCATCCTTTGTAACTGTTTCATTAGATGATTGGATCTCAATATATTTATCAATCTGGTACATTATAATTAAATACAGTACGTCACAAGTTCACAACACATAATGGGTCTAATGTTTTTGAGCAAACAAATCTCAATGCTGACATTTTGCGACCATTCTTAACCCAAATGTTCTATATGTGATTAACATATGGAATCTTGCCTGTCTGTGGTGTAGACACAGATGAATATATTGAGATCCAATCATCTAATGAAATATTTAAAAGCTAGTACTTTATAATTAAATACAGCAGGAGCAGGTAAGGAGTAAAACCGGGGGGTGAGGAGCCACTGACTGTGTGACCCTCTCCCTGACTTACTACTTGAAGAATCTGGAGGGAGCGGGAGGTGCCGACTAGATAGAGGAGCCGATGCCAAATCTCCAAATGTGCTGGTGGTGTTGCAGGGCAGTGAGAGACAGTTCTACGGCAGCTGGTGGTGTTGCAGGGCAGTGAGAGACAGTTCTACGGCAGCTGGTGGTGTTGCAGGGCAGTGAGAGACAGTTCTACGGCAGCTGGTGGTGTTGCAGGGCAGTGAGAGACAGTTCTACGGCAGCTGGTGGTGTTGCAGGGCAGTGAGAGACAGTTCTACGGCAGCTGGTGGTGTTGCAGGGCAGTGAGAGACAGTTCTACGGCAGCTGGTGGTGTTGCAGGGCAGTGAGAGACAGTTCTACGGCAGCTGGTGGTGTTGCAGGGCAGTGAGAAAGTTCTACGGCAGCTGGTGGTGTTGCAGGGCAGTGAGGCAGACAGTTCTACGGCAGCTGGTGGTGTTGCAGGGCAGTGAGAGACAGTTCTACAGCAGCTGGTGGTGTTGCAGGGCAGTGAGAGACAGTTCTACGGCAGCTGGTGGTGTTGCGGGGCAGTGAGAGACAGTTCTACGGCAGCTGGTGGTGTTGCGGGGCAGTGAGAGACAGTTCTACGGCAGCTGGTGGTGTTGCGGGGCAGTGAGAGACAGTTCTACGGCAGCTGGTGGTGTTGCAGGGCAGTGAGAGACAGTTCTACGGCAGCTGGTGGTGTTGCGGGGCAGTGAGAGACAGTTCTACGGCAGCTGGTGGTGTTGCGGGGCAGTGAGAGACAGTTCTACGGCAGCTGGTGGTGTTGCAGGGCAGTGAGGCAGACAGTTCTACAGCAGCTGGTGGTGTTGCAGGGCAGTGAGGCAGACAGTTCTACGGCAGCTGGTGGTGTTGCAGGGCAGCGAGAGACAGTTCTACGGCAGCTGGTGGTGTTGCAGGGCAGTGAGAGACAGTTCTACGGCAGCTGGTGGTGTTGCAGGGCAGTGAGGCAGACAGTTCTATGGCAGCTGGTGGTGTTGCAGGGCAGTGAGAGACAGTTCTATGGCAGCTGGTGGTGCGGTGCTGACTGAGCCCAACGGGCCGGCTGGTACTGATGCTGCTGGTAATGTGTCCAATAACGATGCCTAACCCTATAGTAGGGAGGAAATGAAAGAAAACAATTTAGAAGTGTTTAGTTTAGTCCCCTCAGAGCCACAGTCTGTAAATGATTAATCCACTGATTCACATTGTAGCAGCATCTTATGTCTGTGCCCCCCCCCCTCCTGGGAGGAAGAGTACGGTCTGTGCCCAGTCAGATTCCCAAATTGTGCAAAGTGTTGCACCACCAGTTATCCCAAGCTTTACTTATGTTTTTGTTATACTAAGGGACATTAACCTTAGTCACAGTCTTTATAAGCAACAGCCTTTTTAATGGCCGTCCTATGCCCATTCATTCATATAGTGCGGTAATAGCCTTTCCTACATACATCAAAGCTTGAAGATTAAGTTGATCTTGATCCTCTTGCCCAAATGGGGGAAGTCAAAACTGTCACCAACAAGTAATAAGCTGCACAAAACACAGCGATGGCATTTATAGCAGCCCTTCTGTGGGTTAGGTACCCATGTACTAGCCATGTACTAACCACGTACCAACCACGTACCAACCATGAACTAACCACGTACCAACCATGAACTAACCATGAACTAACCATGATCTAACCATGATCTAACCATGCGCTAACCATGATCTAACCATGAACTAACCACGCACTAACCATGTGCAGTGGGCACCAGTACAAACTAGTAAATCCCACAAACTGAGACCTCGGCAGAAGCCCAGAACAGGTATTTTACATTCACCAAAGGGCAGTTTTCATCCAAGGAAAATGATTGGCCAATATTTGTTCAGAAACTGCCTTAGGGAACTGCTAGAAAATGTTAATATGGGAGATAAAATGAAGGTCCTAATCCTGTGAACTAACTACCATAGGAGGATGTTCGCGGCAGCCCGACCCAACCCCGCCGGAACCCCGACCCGACACCCCCCCACGGCAGCCCGACAAGACCCCCCACTCCCCACGGCAACCCACCCGAACCCCCCACGGCAGCCTGACCCGACCCACTGCAGCCCGCCCCGAGCCCCCTCCCACGGCAACACAGCCAGCCCGACCCGACTCCCCATGGCAGCCTGGCCCCACAAGAAACCCCCACAGCCCCACCCGATCCCCCCCATGGCAGCCTGGCCCGACTCTCCACAGTAGCCCGACCCCCCACAGCAGCGCCAACGGACCCCACCCAACCTGACCCAATCCCTGCCACGGCAGGCCCACCCAATGGCAGCCCGACCAGATCGTCCCCCACTATAGACCCGTCTCTACAATTGTGAGCCGCGGCAGCATGACCCAACCCCACCCCCCCAACATATCTTACAGAAAATCGCCCCCCATGGAAGCCCAACCCGACCCCTCACAGCAGCCCAGCCCAAGCAGACCCGCCCCCATGGCAGCCCAGCCCGACCTTTCCCTCCCCCACAGAAGACCCATCCGACCCCCCCCCCAGCCCGACCGGACCAGAACCCACACCAATGGCAGCCCAGCCCATCCCCCCCACAGCAGCCTAACTCGACCACCAAAGACCTGACCCGCCCCGCCCCCCATGGCAGCACAGCCAGACCCTACAACTGCCCAGCCCGACTCCCCATGGCAGCCTGGCCCCACAAGATGCCCCCCATGGCACGCTGGCCCTGACGCAGCCCAACCTGACCTTCTCTTAAATTGCAAGCCGGCAGCGTGACCCCACCCCAGCCACACCCAACGCGACATATCTCACACAAAGCCAGCAACTATTTTTAGCAAATACCCACATCAATAACTCACCTACTTCCCTCTGGCTGGACAACACAATCGCACTCCTGAACTTGGCACTGCGTCAATAATTAACAAACGCGTCATGACTATAGAGTGGATTTACAAACAAGTTGTTACAGTTGAGGAGACTGTCTCTTCCTTGTATGCAAATAGACAAAGTGTATTCTGGGATCTCATTAAAATTAATACCCAGAATTCACTTTGCTTATGTGCTTACATATTTGCCAGTCTCCTCAAATGTAAAGATATGATAGCCAATCTACTCTCCTGGGTAAGAATCATTTGCAGTTAACACAGGGCTATGTAATGAATGGGCCTTTTGGCTATGGATTACACTATGGCCTCTATCTTGCCTTGCCTTCTGCTGGCCTTTTGGCCCCGGAGATAAAGGTTGAGACGCTTCCAGAAGAAATACTTGGAGTGATTTTGGCTAGGTGGGCCTGAGGATTTCATGGACTTGGCCTTCAATAAGATAAAGTTTTAGACTATGTGTTTATTTTTTTAGTGGATGTTATTTTTGAAAAAATAAATAAAAAAATTTTGGTCCTATACAAGGGTGAATTGGGTATAAAGCTCACCAGGCTAAACCCTCCCAGTGCCCATATCTAACCCCATCCCAGAGGGGCCCCCTAACCATATAATCTCCTGAAACTTACAAATATTGGTTTAGGGCAAAAACAGTCAGCTCTAGCCCCCGGCACACGAGTTCAAATCCCGAATGGGAAAAATTTGGATTGGAAACGAAAATTTCTGAAGATCGCAAATATCACGAAAATGCTTACGAAAAAAGCGTATTAGTCACGATAATATCGTATTGACGATCCGAAAGTCACAAAATTTTCGTGCTGAACTATCGTGAACAGCGGCAAAACCAATCCGATTTTTTTGCGCATTTGTGGATAAGTTAATGTGCCCCTTAGCCTTACGGCACAGGGGATTCTACTTCCTGCAGGCATTTTGCTCGGGGATAAAGGGCTTTTCTGGGCCAGGAGGCTTCAGGACATTTGGCCAGCTAGTCCTGCATATATTGGCTTTTCAATTTTTCAGGCCGAGTCATTGCCCCCTTATACACTGTGTGGCACTTAATAGTGAGCACATTGTATTTTCTTGCACTTGGTTGATTGAAGCACACAGGCTTCTAGAAATACAAGGAAAAAACAAAAAAAATTTGGAAAAAAGATCCGATCGTATGGTTTGAACCAGAGTCAGACTGGGCCACTGGGAAAAATCCCGGTGGGCCCCAGCTGTAGTGGGCCCAGGTGGCCCAGACCCGACCCTTGCCGGTGCTCCCTCTGCCCGACGGCTGCTCCCCTGACGCGTAAAATGTATGCGCTCGCGGGAAGGATGTCGGGTGGGGGGCCCTGCAAGAGGGGTTAGGGGGGCCCCTGCAGGGGGTTAGGGGCGGGGCACCTGCAGGGCCCCTGGGGCGGGAGGCCCGGTGGGCCTTTCACCCCCCAGTCCGACCCTGGTTTGAACAACTGTTGGAGGGTTGGGAACGTTGTTGGAACTGTATGACTGTACATATTAATGTATGGGATATTTCATATGGAGCATACGATCGATTAGTTAATTAATCAGCTTAATAGAGTGAGTAGATTTGAAATTACGACTTTACCGCATAGAATAAAATCACTTACACGGGATAATTTCATATCGCTCAGAGGTTGGTTCCCACAATCCGTTTGGCCATTTGCTAAGCGTGAGAGTCCAACCTGATTGGTTGGTAGCCTCGCCCTCCCGGCTCTGAATAAATTCATGTGAGAATGGGCTTTGGGTTTGTGTTGTTCATGAAGCCCAATAAACACTTATAATAGTGAATTGTGTAGATGAGGGGATTGGGCTGAAAGCCAATAACATGTAATGGGGCTGCTGGAGCCGGTTCT
The DNA here is from genome assembly GCF_000004195.4 of Xenopus tropicalis. Taxonomy (NCBI): domain Eukaryota; kingdom Metazoa; phylum Chordata; class Amphibia; order Anura; family Pipidae; genus Xenopus; species Xenopus tropicalis. The sequence continues at coordinate 32,879,659 of NC_030684.2, read as the reverse complement.
GTACAGTGATGCTCAGAGGGTACAGTTACGGCAAGAGAATCCGTGCGGATATTGCTGGGGCTCAGGGGTAATTTTGTGTTGGGCTGAACCCCCCGACTGTTCCTCCCCTTCAGCTTCTTATTCTTAGCGCCCCCCCCCATTTTCTAAATGCTACTCCTCCTACAGGTTTAGGGGTACAACACCCAAACTCCCCACACTTCTTTGCCCTATAGCAGAGCAGGTTGCTTGTGCTTTTCTAAGCGATCCCGCCCCCCGTCTTTTTGTGGCGCCGCTCCGAACCCCCCATTTTTCCCATTGACTTTGACAGGGAAGATTTTAGAACTGCTGCCAATCTTACAGCTTTGAGGCTCATGGGCTCAGCCTGAATGAAAATATGCTGATTGTTGGATGCCCAAAAGTGGGCGGAGCTGTGCACAGCCAATCAGATTTTACCTATTGGCTCGGCAGAAATCCAACCTGCTGCCAGTCTCACAGTAATAACGCCGGGGCCCCCAAACTTTGCAGGGTTAGGCACCAGGTAACTGCGGTTTAAGGTTAGGAAAAGTGGGCAGAGCCACCAACAGCCAATTAGATTTTATGTAATGACTTTTAATGGGGAAATCCAACCTGCTGCCATTCTCATGGTATTAACCACAGGGTCCCCAAACTTTTCACAGTTGGTCAGTGAGAGAACTTTGGCGGGCACAACAACAGCCAATCAGATTTCACCTATAGACTTCATATGTTTAAATTTAAACTGCTGCCATTCTTTAAATATTAAAACTAAGGTCCCCAAACTTTGTAGAGTTCGTCACCAGGTAACTGCGGTTAGAAAAAGTGGGTGAAGCCACCAACAGCCAATCAGATTTTAACTATAGATTTTCAATGAGGAAATCCAACCTGCTGCCATTCTCACAAGTATTAACCCCAGGGTCACCAGAGGACTGCATTTTTAGGTTTAAGAAAGTGGGTGGAGCCACCAACAACCAATCAAACTTCACCTATTGTATTTTTTTGGTTTAAATTTAAATTGCTGCCTTTCTCACACTATTCATGTCAGGGTTCCCAAACTTTGCACAGTCACTGGCTGACTACGTATTCAGGGTTAGACAAATGGGCGGAGCCACCAAGAGTCAATCCATTTCCACCCATTAAATTTCATTGGTTTATATTTAAACTGATGCCATATTAATATCGGTTATGTATACTAATACATATTACTTATTAATTCCAGGGTTGTTAAACTTTCCAGAGTTAGTCACTGGGTATTTGCCATTCAAAGTTAGAAAAATGTGGGTGGAGCCACCAACAGCCAATCACATTTACTTTCAATGGTGAAGTGTAAAATGCTGTCAGTCTCACAATTTTTATGCCCTCAAACTTTGCAAAGTTGGTCACTAACAGCCAATCAGATTTCATCCATTGAATTTTATCGGATTAAATGTAAAATGCTGCCATTCTCACACTATTTATGCCAGGGTGCCACTGTTTGTCACTGGGTGACTTCCACTCAAGGTTAGAAAAAGGGCGCACACCCACCAACCACCAATCACAATTTACCTATTGACTTTTATTGGTGTAAATTTAAACTGCTGCCGTTCTCTAACTATTAATCCCAGGGTCCCTAAACTTTGCAGAGTTAGTCACTGGGTAAGGGGGCGGAGCCACCGACCGCCAATCAGATGTCACTTGTTGACTTTCAGTGGGGAAATTTAAATTGCTGCCATTCAGACTATTAAAACCAGGGTCCCCACACTTTGCACAGGGGTGTTTACTATATAACTGTGGGTCCAAGGTTAGAAAAAGTGGGCGGAGCCAACAGATCAGATTTCACATTTTTCAACCCAACATGAAGTTTGTTCTCAAACTTCCCTTTCTAGTTGGACATCCGGCTGTTTGGTACTGGGGCCCCAACAAATCTGCCCAGAGATTCACTTGCTCCGTGCCAACTAAAATACATATATATATATATATCGGCATTCTGATTTGTTATTGTAGCTCTTTTTGATTGATTCGTCAATATATTGAGAATTTGGATTTTTTTTTATTATAATAAAAACTAAACTTCTATGAACTGCCTGGTACATATCGATAGTAATACTGGGATCCAATGTGTGAAACCGCCATATTAAAAAAAAAAAGCTCTGACTTTCTCTGTTTTATTTAAATAAAAACCGTAAAAATAGTTTCCTTTTATTTTGTTGTAATGAGACAGTCCCTGTAATTGATCTTAAATATATTAAATATAATTACTCCTTATTGGAGGCAAAATAACCTTATTGGGTGTATTTATTGTTGAAATTAATTTTTAGTAGATTTAAGGTTTAAAAATCAAAATGATGGTGGAAATCTCAGGTCCCAGATGTTCTAAATAACGGGTCCTGTACTTGTACTGCTTTTTGGTCTTTCTAAACTCAGTCTAAGGGGCCTATTCATCAAAGCACGATCGCTCCGAATACAACTATTTCATATTTTTTTCTACCTTGCGTATTTTCGCTGATGTTTTAATTATTTTACGCTACTTTTTCGTACTGTGCGTCAAAAATTATACGACAAAATCGTATTGTTCTAACGTGACTTTCCTTGGGCTGGGTTGGAGCTGCAGAGTGCCATTGAGCCCTATGGGAGACTCTCCTTGGGCCGGGTTGGAGCTGCAGAGTGCCATTGAGCCCTATGGGAGACTTTCCTTGGGCCGGGTTGGAGCTGCAGAGTGCCATTGAGCCCTATGGGAGACTCTCCTTGGGCCGGGTTGGAGCTGCAGAGTGCCATTGAGCCCTATGGGAGACTTTCCTTGGGCCGGGTTGGAGCTGCAGAGTGCCATTGAGCCCTATGGGAGACTTTCCTTGGGCCAGGTTGGAGCTGCAGAGTGCCATTGAGCCCTATGGGAGACTCTCCTTGGGCCGGGTTGGAGCTGCAGGGTGCCATTGAGCCCTATGGGAGACTTTCCTTGGGCCGGGTTGGAGCTGCAGAGTGCCATTGAGCCCTATGGGAGACTCTCCTTGGGCCAGGTTGGAGCTGCAGAGTGCCATTGAGCCCTTAGGGAGACTCTCCTTGGGCCGGGTTGGAGCTGCAGAGTGCCATTGAGCCCTATGGGAGACTTTCCTTGGGCCGGGTTGGAGCTGCAGAGTGCCATTGAGCCCTATGGGAGACTTTCCTTGGGCCGGGTTGGAGCTGCAGAGTGCCATTGAGCCCTATGGGAGACTCTCCTTGGGCCGGGTTGGAGCTGCAGGGTGCCATTGAGCCCTATGGGAGACTTTCCTTGGGCCGGGTTGGGGCTGCAGAGTGCCATTGAGCCCTATGGGAGACTTTCCTTGGGCCGGGTTGTTGCTGCAGAGTGCCATTGAGCCCTATGGGAGACTTTCCTTGGGCCGGGTTGTTGCTGCAGAGTGCCATTGAGCCCTATGGGAGACTTTCCTTGGGCAAGGTTGTTGCTGCAGAGTGCCATTGAGCCCTATGGGAGACTTTCCTTGGGCCGGGTTGTTGCTGCAGAGTGCCATTGAGCCCTATGGGAGACTTTCCTTGGGCCAGGTTGGAGCTGCAGAGTGCCATTGAGCCCTATGGGAGACTTTCCTTGGGCCGGGTTGGAGCTGCAGAGTGCCATTGAGCCCCTATGGGAGACTTTCCTTGGGCCGGGTTGGAGCTGCAGAGTGCCATTGAGCCCTATGGGAGGCTTTCCTTGGGCCTGGTTGGAGCTGCAGAGTGCCATTGAGCCCTATGGGAGACATTCCTTGGGCCAGGTAGGAGCTGCAGAGTGCCATTGAGCCCTATGGGAGACTTTCCTTGGGCCGGGTTGGAGCTGCAGAGTGCCATTGAGCCCTATGGGAGACTTTCCTTGGGCCAGGTTGGAGCTGCAGAGTGCCATTGAGCCCTATGGGAGACTTTCCTTGGGCCGGGTTGGAGCTGCAGAGTGCCATTGAGCCCTATGGGAGACTTTCCTTGGGCCGGGTTGGAGCTGCAGAGTGCCATTGAGCCCTATGGGAGACATTCCTTGGGCCAGGTAGGAGCTGCAGAGTGCCATTGAGCCCTATGGGAGACATTCCTTGGGCCAGGTAGGAGCTGCAGAGTGCCATTGAGCCCTATGGGAGACTCTCCTTGGGCCAGGTTGGAGCTGCAGAGTGCCATTGAGCCCTATGGGAGACTTTCCTTGGGCCGGGTTGGAGCTGCAGAGTGCCATTGAGTCCTATGGGAGACTTTCCTTGGGCCGGGTTGGAGCTGCAGAGTGCCATTGAGCCCTATGGGAGACTTTCCTTGGGCCGGGTTGGAGCTGCAGAGTGCCACTGAGCCCTATGGGAGACTTTCCTTGGGCCGGGTTGGAGCTGCAGAGTGCCATTGAGCCCTATGGGAGACTTTCCTTGGGCCGGGTTGGAGCTGCAGAGTGCCATTGAGCCCTATGGGAGACTTTCCTTGGGCCGGGTTGGAGCTGCAGAGTGCCATTGAGCCCTATGGGAGACTTTCCTTGGGCCGGGTTGGAGCTGCAGAGTGCCACTGAGCCCTATGGGAGACTTTCCTTGGGCCGGGTTGGAGCTGCAGAGTGCCATTGAGCCCTATGGGAGACTTTCCTTGGGCCGGGTTGGAGCTGCAGAGTGCCATTGAGCCCTATGGGAGACTTTCCTTGGGCCGGGTTGGAGCTGCAGAGTGCCATTGAGCCCTATGAGAGGCTTCATGCACTGAAGGTTCAAAGTCAGAAAGGTTTTCCCGCCATTTACGATTGTTCAGATACGATCATTTCGTGACTTTCAGATCGCCAATACGATATTATCGTGACTAATACCATTTTTCCGTAAGCATTTTCGTGATATTGCGATACGTTGCGATTATCAGAAATTATTGCATTTAATCCGAATTTTTTCCATTTCGGGATTCAAACTTGTACTTTGATGAATAGGCCCCCAAGACTTTCATTAAATGCACGACTCGCTCCTCCACCTGGCGCCACTAAGCCCTCCCTGCTGAGGGGGGAAACCTGGAACTAGCGGCACATTTGGAGCAGGCAGTACCTCCCGCATTCCCTCAGTGCCCGGCATCAATAGACCCAATACATTTGGGCCGAAAGAACAGGGCGCACACATTATTCACACTCCAAAACCCGTAAATGATGCCAGACAGACTTGGGAAATATGTGGCGCAACTGTGTGTGACTAAGTGCGTCCATTTGGCGCAGCACAATTGTGTCAGGGGAACTGCCCATTTAATCCGCAATAATGCTGGGATGGCG